>NC_088230.1:38428216-38431657 GCF_036934945.1 Oncorhynchus masou masou
AATTAACCATTTGTACATTGTTAAAACACTGTATATATATAATATGACATTTGTAATGTCTTTATTGTTTTGAAACTTCTGTATGTGTAATGTTTACTGTTAATTTTTATTGTTTTCACTTCATATATTCACTTTATATATTATCTACCTCACTTGCTTTGGCAATGTTAACACATGTTTCCCATGCCAATAAAGCCCTGAATTGAATTGAATTGAATTGAATTGAGAGGGGGGGCGAGAGAGAGAGAGAGAGAGAGAGAGAGAGAGAGAGAGAGCGAGAGAGAGAGAGAGAGAGAGAGAGAGAGAGAGAGAGAGAGAGAGAGAGAGAGAGAGAGAGAGAGAGAGAGAGAGAGGGGGAGAGAGAGAGAGAGAGAGAGAGAGCGAGAGAGAGAGAGAGCGAGCGAGAGAGAGTGAAAGAGAGAGAGAGGGGGGGAGCGAGAGAGAGAGAGAGAGAGAGAGCGAGAGAGAGAGAAGTATCTTGATTTAGATCCGACCTGAACCAACACAGAATTATCTCACTATGTTTGCTGGGAAGAAACAACCGGGCCCCCCAGATGCATCGTGGGTAATTAGGTTAGTGGATATTTGGTGGTGTTCTCAGGAAATTGAAAGACAGAAGCCTAATCGGTATCTATTGAAAAATCTACGATTTTAAATACAAGTCACTGAAATCTCACAACTCAATTTGACTTCGGCCATTTAAAGACTTGAATCAGCCTGCAGAGAGGAGACTTTAAAGGCTGTTGAAACAGCCTGCCTGTGCCTACAGGGGGGAGACTTTTTAAAAGTTTTCAAATAAAATGATGATGACATTGAAAATATAATTTCCTTCCAGAAATGAGCCTAATAACGTATTGGTCTACATTATCAGGCTGGTGTGCTGTTTAACAATAAGCATGATCACCAGTAGAATTATCACATGTGGCATTATCGCTTGTAGTATTATAACCCATAACATGACCCATGTAGCATTATCACATGTGGCATTATCGGCCATAGCAGTATCCATGTAGCATTATCCGTGTGGCATTATCACCTGTGGCATTATCACGTGTAGCATTATCACTTGTAGTATTATAACCAACAACATTATCCATGTAGCATTATCACCTGTGGCATTGAAGAAATGAGTCTTCAGTAAAGACTTAAAGGTTAAGACCGAGTCTGCGTCTCTCACATGGGTAGGCAGACCGTTCCATAAAAATTGAGCTCTATAGGAGAAAGCCCTGCCTCCAGCTGTTTGCTTAGAAATTCTAGGGACAATTAGGAGGCCTGCGTCTTGTGACCGTAGCGTACGTGTAGGTATGTACGACAGGACCAAATCGGAAAGATAGGTAGGAGCAAGCCCATGTAATGCTTTGTAGGTTAGCAGTAAAACCTTGAAATCAGCCCTTGCTTTAACAGGAAGCCAGTGTAGGGAGGCTAGCACTGGAGTAATATGATCACATTTTTTGGTTCTCATCAGGATCCTAGCAGCCGTATTTAGCACTAACTGAAGTTTATTTAGTGCTTTATCCGGGTAGCCGGAAAGTAGAGCATTGCAGTAGTCTAACCTAGAAGTAACAAAAGCATGGATACATTTTTCTGCATCATTTTTGGACAGAAAGTTTTTGATTTTTGCAAGGTTACATGGATGGAAAACAGCTGTCCCTGAAACAGTCTTGATATGTTCGTCAAAAGAGGGATCAGGATCCAGAATAATGCCAAGGTCCTTCACAGTTTAATTTGAGATGACAGTACAACCATCAAGATTAATTGTCAGATTCAACAGAAGATCTCTTTGTTTCTTGAGACCTAGAACAAGCATCTCTATTTTGTCCGAGTTTAAAAGTAGAAAGTTTGCAGCCATCCACTTCCTTCTGTCTGAAACACAGGCTTCTAGCGAGGGCAATTTTGGGGCTTCACCATTTTTCATTGAAATGTACAGCTGTGTGTCATCTGCATAACAGTGAAAGTTAACATTATGTTTTCGAATAACATCCCCAAGAGGCAAAATATATAGTGAAAACAATAATGGTCCTAAAACGGAACCTTGAGGAACACCGAAATTTACAGTTGATTTGTCAGAGAACAAATCATTCACAGAGACAAACTGATGTCTTTCCGACAGACAAGATCTAAACCAGGCCAGAACTTGTCTGTGTAGACCAATTTGGGTTTCGAATTTCTCCAAAAGAATGTGGTGATCGATGGTATCAAAAGCAGCACTAAGGTCTAGGAGCACGAGGACAGATGCATATCTCGGTCTGGAGTCCGTAGTTTGCTTTCTAATGATCATGATCTTTTCCTCAAAGAAGTTCATGAATATATTACTGCTGAAGTGAAAGCCATCCTCTCTTGGGGAATGCTGCTTTTTAGTTAGCTTTGCGACAGTATCAAAAATAAATGTTGGATTGTTCTTATTTTCCTCAATTAAGTTAGAAAAATAGGATGATCGAGCAGCAGTGAGGGCTCTTCGATACTGCACGGTACTGTCTTTCCAAGCTAGTCGGAAGACTTCCAGTTTGGTGTGGCGCCATTTCCGTTCCAATTTTCTGGAATGTTGCTTCAGAGCTCGGGTGTTTTCTGTATACCAGGGAGCTAGTTTCTTATGACAAATGTTTTTAGTTTTTAGGGGTGCAACTGCATCTAGGGTATTGCGCAAGGTTCAATTGAGTTCCTCAGTTAGGTGGTTAACTGATTTTTGTCCTCTGACGTCCTTGGGTAGGCAGAGGGAGTCTGGAAGGGCATCAAGGAATCTTTGTGTTGTCTGAGAATTTATAGCACGACTTTTGATGCTCCTTGGTTGGGGTTTGAGCTGATTATTTGTTGTGATTGCAAACGTAATAAAATGGTGGTCCAATAGTCCAGGATTATGAGGAAAAACATTAAGAGACATTCGGATAGTGACATTGGGTGATAGTGAGTGTGAGTAGTACTAGTGGTGGTCCAACCTGTCTGGAGGAGGGACAGTAGTGGTCCAACCTGTCTGGTGGAGGGACAGTAGTGGTGATGGTCCAACCTGTCTGGTGGAGGGACAGTAGTGGTGATGGTCCAACCTGTCTAGTGGAGGGACAGTAGTGGTGATGGTCCAACCTGTCTGGAGGAGGGACAGTAGTGGTGATGATGATGGGTCAAGTTGTCTAACTTTATATAGTCTGACTAACCCAACATAACACTATCAGAACACATTACTGTATATAGTCTAACAACCCCAACATAACACTATCAGAACACATTACTGTATATAGTCTAACTACCCCAACATAACACTATCAGAACACATTACTGTATATAGTCTAACTACCCCAACATAACACTATCATATCACATTACTGTATATAGTCTAACTACCCTTCAGATCACATTACTGTATATAGTCTGACTACCCTTCAGATCACATTACTGTATATAGTCTAACTACCCCAACATAACACTATCAAAACACATTACTGTATATAG
>NC_088230.1:38431757-38442857 GCF_036934945.1 Oncorhynchus masou masou
GTCCTATGTACAACACCACAATAGGAGTTTTACATGGGTCTCCTATATACTACACCACAATAGAGTTTCCACATGGGTCTCCTATGTACAACACCACAATAGAGTTTTACATGGGTCTCCTATATACTACACCACAATAGAGTTTTACATGGGTGTCCTATGTACAACACCACAATAGAGTTTTACATGAGTCTCCTATATACTACACCACAATAGAGTTTTACATGAGTCTCCTATATACTACACCACAATAGAGTTTTACATGAGTCTCCTATATACAACACCACAATAGAGTTTTACATGGGTGTCCTATGTACAACACCACAATAGAGTTTTACATGAGTCTCCTATATACTACACCACAATAGAGTTTTACATGAGTCTCCTATATACTACACCACAATAGAGTTTTACATGAGTCTCCTATATACTACACCAGAATAAACGTAGAAATTATAGAGGATGTCACAGACTTTCAAGATTATCACACTTTGTGTGTCAAAAACTGAATGGAAATCTTAATTCTAAAAGCTATGCTTATACTTACCATCTAGTACGGAACTGTAACAACATAGCATCAAACAGATTTTGTCTTACTCAAAGAAGAGTTCGATTACAGAAGAAATCCAGAACTAATTTAGGCTTGTTTTGATTAACAATCAAAAAATATCTAGGGATATTTCAAATCAATTACAACCATTACCCTCAGAACCAATCCACATTACCTCGACAAAAGGTTACCATGAAATCCCACTCCTTTAGTTATTCGTGGTTTTATTGAACAGGTGGGACAGTGACGAAACAACAGGAAAGGTCAGAGTCAGAAGGGTTATGGATCGGATTCAAACCCATGCTGACTCTGGTAAGTGTGTGTGTGTGTGTGTGTGTGTGTGTGTGTGTGTGTGTGTGTGTGTGTGTGTGTGTGTGTGTGTGTGTGTGTGTGTGTGTGTCGGGGTCAGTCAGGGGCACTAACCATTAGACCACAATGCTTTCTCAATTTTGATTTCCGAATCTCATGATCTTCCTCCGGTAAACATGCTTTATGTATTACTGTATAGGATGTCCAACTTGGCAAAAGTTTCTCTAAAAATTATCATTCATGTTTTGAGATAATTGTTATATATATATATATATATGATTAATCTCAGGACACAAAGAATACTAAAATCGACCAAACAAGACCAGCATAAACCAGAGACATGGTCTTTAAAAGTCATCAAGTCCCTCACTGTACCTGCAAACGACCTAGCATGTCTGTCCACTGTACCTGCAAACTACCTAGCATGTCTGTCCGCTGTACCTGTAAACGACCTAGCATGTCTGTCCACTGTACCTGCAAACTACCAAGCATGTCATACTGTACCTGCACAATCTACCTAGCATGTCTGTCACTGTACCTGCAATCTACCTAGCATGTCTGTCCACTGTACCTGCAATCTACCTAGCATGTCTGTCCACTGTACCTGCAATCTACGTATGTCTGTCCATGCACCTGCAAACTACCAAGCATGTCTGTCCACCTGTACCTGCAATCTACCTAGCATGTCTGTCCACTGTACCTGCAATCTACCTAGCATGTCTGTCCACTGTACCTGCAAACTGCATGCCAGCATGTCTGTCCACTGTACCTGCAATCTACCTAGCATGTCTGTCCACTGTACCTGCAATCTACCTAGCATGTCTGTCCACTGTACCTGCAATCTACGTTAGCATGTCTGTCCACTGTACCTGCAATCTACCTAGCATGTCTGTCCACTGTACCTGCAAACTACGTAGCATGTCTGTCCACTGTACCTGCAAACTACGTAGCATGTCTGTCCACTGTACCTGCAAACTACCTAGCATGTCTGTCCACTGTACCTGCAAACTACGTAGCATGTCTGTCCACTGTACCTGCAATCTACGTAGCATGTCTGTCCACTGTACCTGCAATCTACCTAGCATGTCTGTCCACTGTACCTGCAATCTACCTAGCATGTCTGTCCACTGTACCTGCAATCTACGTAGCATGTCTGTCCACTGTACCTGCAAACTACCTAGCATGTCTGTCCGCTGTACCTGCAAACGACCTTTATGTCTGTCCACTGTACCTGCAAACTACCTAGCATGTCTGTCCACTGTACCTGCCAACTACCTAGCATGTCTGTCCGCTGTACCTGCAAACTACCTAGCATGTCTGTCCGCTATAACTGCAAACTACATGCATGTCTGTCCACTGAACCTGCAATCTACCTAACATGTCTGTCCACTGTACCTGCAAACTACCTAGCATGTCTGTCCACTGTACCTGCAAACTACATAGCATGTCTGTCCACTGTACCTGCAAACTACATGCATGTCTGTCCACTGTACCTGCAATCTACCTATAGCATGTCTCTGTCCGCTGTGCCTGCAAACTACCTAGCATGTCTGTCCGCTATAACTGCAAACTGGCGCATGTCTGTCCACTGTACCTGCAAACTACATAGCATGTCTGTCCACTGTACCTGCAAACTACGTAGCATGTCTGTCCACTGTGCCTGCAATCTACCTAGCATGTCTGTCCACTGTACCTGCAAACTACGTAGCATGTCTGTCCACTGTACCTGCAATCTACCCTAGCATCTGTCCACTGTACCTGCAATCTACCTAGCATGTCTGTCCACTGTACCTGCAAACTACGTAGCATGTCTGTCCACTGTACCTGCAAACGACCTAGCATGTCTGTCCACTGTACCTGCAAACTACCTAGCATGTCTGTCCACTGTACCTGCAAACTACCCTAGCATCATGTCTATCCACTGTACCTGCAAACTACGTAGCATGTCTGTCCACTGTACCTGCGAACTACTAAGCATGTCTGTCCACTGCAACGACACGGAGTGTGACCATATCAAATGGACTAACGGGCTTCTGGTGCAGGCCTCTCCAAATCGGTTTGTGGAGAGCTACCGTTCTGTAGGTTTACCAGGGCTCTCCAACCCTGTTCCTGGAGAACTACTGTAGGTTTACACCAGGGCTCTCAGCCTGTTCCTGGAGAACTACTGTCCTGTAGGTTTACACCAGGGCTCTCCAACCCTGTTCCTGGAGAGATACTGTCCTGTAGGTTCACCAGGGCTCTCCAACCCTGTTCCTGGAGAGATACAGTCCTGTAGGTTTACACAGGGCTCATAACCCTGTTCCTGGAGGCTACAGTCTGTAGGTTTACACCAGGGCTCTCCAACCCTGTTCCTGGAGAACTACTGTAGGTTTACACCAGGGCTCTCCAACCTGTTCCCCTGGAGAACTACTGTCCTGTAGGTTTACACCAGGGCTCTCCAACCCTGTTCCTGGAGATACTGTCCTGTAGGTTTACACCAGGGCTCTCAACCCTGTTCCTGGAGATACAGTCCTGTAGGTTTACACCAGGGCTCTCCAACCCTGTTCCTGGAGAGCTACAGTCCTGTAGGTTTACACCAGGGCTCTCCAACCCTGTTCCTGGAAAGATACTGTGTCCTGTAGGTTTACACCAGGGATCTCCGGCCCTGTTCCTGGAGAACTAACATCCTGTAGGTTTACACCAGGGCTCTCCAACCCTGTTCCTGGAGAACTACTGTCCTGTAGGTTTATACCAGGGCTCTCCAACCCTGTTCCTGGAGAGATACTGTCCTGTAGGTTTACACCAGGGCTCTCCAACCCTGTTCCTGGAGAACTAACATCCTGTAGGTTTTTCACTTCAACCCTAATCTAGCACACCCGATTCCAATAATTAGCTGGTTGATAAGATGTGAAAACCTACAGGAGGTTAGCTGTAAGGGCATGTTTAGGAACATTGAACACCACCTATAAGGGCATGCTGAATGGGTCCTACCTTAACGTCTTCTTCCTCCTCCTCCTTATTCTTCTTGGGCTTCTTCAGCGACTCATCATCAGGGTTGAAGTCTTCCATCTCAACCTTCAAATACAAAATGTTTCTATTGAATTTGGTGTGAGGCATCCTGTAGCTCAGTTGGTAGATTACTGCGCTTGTAAATGCCAGGGTAAAGTGTACGTACGCACCGACTAAGTCGCTTTGGATAAAGAGCATCTGCTAAAATGGCTTCTAGAACACTTCTACAACACTTCTAGAATTCTAGAACACTTCTAGAATTCTAGAACACAATTACAGCCACACAAGAGGATAAAGTGCATCTAACATCATGGAGGATAGCACCGACAGGTAGTACACCTTGTTCCCTGGTCCTCTGCCATAGAGAGGACTAGGGTTCACTCTTAAAAACAGGAACCCAGAACCTAGCAGTATTTCATCACGTCTCAATTAATAGAAAACCATTAGTCCGACATATGGATAAAATAAAAATGTATGTTTCCGTACAACATACCTCCTCAATAGCAGCGTCCTGAAGCAGGGAACGGACATCCAACCGCATCATGTGACGTGGTGACGACTCCCAGTTACTGGACATCTATATAGACAACCAGAAAATAAATTATAAATACAAATATAAAACCAGAGAATGAATATATACACACACACACGCGCACACGCACACGCACACACACACACACACACACACACACACACACACACACACACACACACACACTGAATAAAAGTATACAGAGTACAGAAAATGAAGACACAATAGGTCTATCACTGTCATTATCAATACCTTGAGAAATAGGCCACCTGGATGTCATTGAAAATGTAATGAGAGCTCTGCGCTTGTTGACGCAAGAATGCCCAGTACCTTTTGAATATCCCTCATCTTCCGGCCGTGGGCGTTTCTTTTAGCGCAAGTCTGATAGTCTGCCGAGATTTCAGCCAAGTACACCTAAGAAAATAAACATTTACACGTTTATAATATACAGGGCCTTGCAAAAGTATTCAGACCCACCTTGGATTTCTTCACATTTTATTGTGTTACAAAGTGGGATTAAAATGGATTTAATTGTATTTTATTTCTAAAAAAAATATATAAAAAAATTCTAAAACAAAACGAAACAAACTAAAAAAAAAATAGTCGTTGCTTAAGTATTTGGCCCCTTTGGTTACGCAAGCCTAAATTAGTCCAGGAATAAAATTTGGCTTAACAAAATCAAATCAAATCAAATTGTATTTGTCACATACACATGGTTAGCAGATGTTAATGCGAGTGTAGCGAAATGCTTGTGCTTCTAGTTCCGACAATGCAGTAATAACCAACAAGTAATCTAACTAACAATTCCTAATCTACTGTCTATGAGATTCATAATGTAGGGTAAGTAACATGATATAAGGTAGCATTGTTTAAAGTGGCTAGTGATATATTTACAACATTTCCCATCAGTTCCCATTATTAAAGTGGCTGGAGTTGAGTCAGTGTCAGTGTGTAGGCAGCAGCCACTCAATCACATGAGTTACATGGACTCACTGTGTCAAATAATAGGAGTTTTTGAATGACTAACCCTTCCTCTGTCACCCATAAAACATCTGTAAGGTCCCTCAGTCAAGTATTCAATATCAAGCACGGCTGCAACTAAAAAGACCAGCAAGATTCAAAAACCTCAAAAGGGCAGTGATTGGTAGAAGGGTGACAAATCAGATATCGAATATATCTTTAAGCATGTTAATCATTCTTATATATTAAACCACCCAGACACATCGAAACTGAGCTGCAGGACAGGAATTAAACTGCTCAGGAACATCGCCATGGTGGGGCGGCAGTGTAGCCTAGTGGTTAGAGCATTGGACTAGTAACCGAAAGGTTGCAAGTTCAAATCCCTGAGCTGACAAGGTACAAAATCTGTCGTTCTGCCCCTGAACAGGCAGTTAACCCACTGTTCCTAGGCCGTCATTGAAAATAAGAATTTGTTCTTAACTGACTTGCCTAGTAAAATAAAGCAATTTGTAAGTCGCTCTGGATAAGAGAGTCTGCTAAATGACGTAAATGTAACGTAAATGTGATTTTAAACCAGCGACAGAGTTCAATGGCTGTGATGGATAAATAACATTGTAGTGACTCCACAATAATGACAGAGTGAAAAGAACACAAATATATAGAATAAAAAATATTCCAAAACATGCATCCTGTTTGCAACAAGGCATTAAAGTAATACTGCAAAAAAAAAAACACAGGAATAAACTTTTTGGCCTAAATGAAAAGCCTTAAGTTTGGGGCGAATCCAACAACACATCACTGATTTTCTCCTTGATTTCAAGCATGATGTTGGCTGCACCATGGTATGTGTATACATGACATCGGAAAAGATGGAGGGCTTTCAGAATAAAAAGAAACAGGATGGAGTTAAGCAACAGGCAAAATCCTAGACGAAAAACCTGCTTCAGTCTGCTTTACACCAGTCACTGGGAGACAAATTCACCTTTGAGCAGGACAATAACTTAAAACACAAGGCCAAATCTACCCTGGAGTTTCTTACCAAGACAGTGAATGTTCCTGAGTGGCCTAGTTACAGTTTTTGACTTAAATCTGCTTGAAAATCTATGGCAAGACATGAAAATTGCTGTCGAGCCATGATCCTCAACATCTTGACAGAGCTTGAAGAATGTTTAAGAAATATTGTACAATCCAGGTGTGCAAACCCTCTTAGAGACTTAGGAGCTGAAAAATTTGCAATGACTATATTTTAGTAATTTAATTTCTATTAATCTTTAAAGAAATGTGAATTTTTCGTCACTTTGACAAGAGTGTTTGTGTAGATTGTCGACATGAAAATACAATATCTGTTCTAATATCAACACTAGGAAACTTAAAATGAAGTCATTTGATTTGAATTTGTTTACCCCCCTTTTTCGTGATATCCAATTGGTAGTTACGATCTTGTCTCATCGCTGAAACTACCCTACGGATTCGGAAGAGGCGAAAGTCGAGAGCCACGTGTCCCCCGAAACACGACCCAGCCAAATCGCACTGCTTCTTGACACACTGCTCGTTTAACCCCGGAAGCCAGCCACACCAATGTGTCGGAGGAAACACCGTCCAACGCCACAAGGAGTCGCTAGAGTACGATGAGACAAGGAAATCCTGGCCGGTCAAACCCTCCCCTATTCCCGGATGACGTTGGCCCAATTGTGCGCGGCCCCATTGGTTTCCCGAACCCGAGGCGCCTTAGCACTGCGATGCCTTAGACCGCTGTGCCACTCGGGAGGCTTGGGCGTGTATTCTAAAACGGTATGCTAGTTTGCAAATTGGAACATCTCTTTTGATATTTCGAGACATGAAAACAAACGTCAACTCACCTCGAAGCCTTTAGTCTTGGCAGCACTCCAGAACTGATCAAAGTATTTAACCCTGTCATTGATAGCGTCGATGATGATGAAGGGGAAGAAGCCGTCGTCTAGGGTCTTCCTGAATGTTTTTAGCATGCTGTTCCTTTGTACGTGTCTTCCATCTCCGCTTCGTACTTTCGTATTCCAGACACTGACAAAAGGAAAATGTTAGGAATTGATATTACATTACATATAAATAAAAGGAAAATTACATAAAAAATAACAAATACAAAAAAACAAAACAAAAAAAAAATCACCTGGCAAAGCCTGTGTAAACTAGATTGAGCAAATGTAGCTTCAGTGAGCCATTATGTAATACATGCGTAGGTGTCTTTAGGCCTTCTTTGGCGGCATTTACACAGGCAGCCCAAATCTGATCGTCAGCCCAATTATTGGGAAAAGAGACAATCTTGAATTGTCAAAAGACCAATTAGTGGAAAAATATCAGAATTAGGACGCCTGTGTAAATGTAGCCTTTTAGACCTACAGTCATCTACAGAGCGATAGTATCTGACTAAACTAGATAGTAGTGGTGATTGGCTAGGACTGAAATAGGTGCCGGAACTCATTTTGAGTGACGGTCACGGTTTATATTTTTGGTGCAGGAACTCTTCAATACGTTTCATCTAACATTCTATAAGAGATACAGGATCTCAACATTCAGTAGGAACAGAGGGGATTAAAATGTCTTCACATAGGAACAGAGGGGATTAAAATGTCTTCACACAGGAACAGAGAGGATTAAAATGTCTCCACACAGGAACAGAGAGGATTAAAATGTCTCCACACAGGAACAGAGAGGATTAAAATGTCTCCACACAGGAACAGAGAGAGGATTAAAATGTCTCCACACAGGAACAGAGAGGATTAAAATGTCTCCACACAGGAACAGAGGATTAAAATGTCTCCACATAGGAACAGAGGGAATTAAAATGTCTCCACACAGGAACAGAGAGGATTAAAAATGTCTCACAAAGGAACAGAGAGGATTAAAATGTCTCCACACAGGAACAGGAGAGGATTAAAATGTCTCCACACAGGAACAGAGAGGATTAAAATGTCTCCACACAGGAACAGAGAGGATTAAAATGTCTCCACACAGGAACAGAGAGGATTAAAATGTCTCCACACAGGAACAGAGAGGATTAAAATGTCTCCACATAGGAACAGAGGGAATTAAAATGTCTCCACACAGGAACAGAGAGGATTAAAATGTCTCCACACAGGAACAGAGAGGATTAAAAATGTCTCCACACAGGAACAGAGAGGATTAAAATTAGGAACAGAGAGATTAAAATGTCTCCACATAGGAACAGAGAGGATTAAAATGTCTCCACACAGGAACAGAGAGGATTAAAATGTCTCCACACAGGAACAGAGAGGATTAAAATGTCTCCACACAGGAACAGAGAGGATTAAAATGTCTCCACACAGGAACAGAGGGGATTAAAATGTCTCCACACAGGAACAGAGAGGATTAAAATGTCTCCACACAGGAACAGAGGGTTAAAATGTCTCCACACAGGAACAGAGAGGATTAAAATGTCTCCACACAGGAACAGAGAGGATTAAAATGTCTCCACACAGGAACAGAGAGGATGATGTCTCCACACAGGAACAGAGAATTAAAATGTCTCCACACAGGAACAAGAGAGGATTAAAATGTCTCCACACAGGAACAGAGAGGATTAAAATGTCTCCACACAGGAACAGAGAGGATTAAAATGTCTCCACACAGGAACAGAGAGGATTAAAATGTCTCCACACAGGAACAGAGAGGATTAAAATGTCTCCACACAGGAACAGAGAGGATTAAAATGTCTCCACATAGGAACAGAGAGGAACACAGGAACAGAGAGGATTAAAATGTCTCCACACAGGAACAGAGAGGATTAAAATGTCTCCACACAGGAACAGAGAGGATTAAAATGTCTCCACACAGGAACAGAGAGGATTAAAATGTCTTCACAAAGGAACAGAACGGATTAAGTGAGTAGGTCAGAGGGAAAGCAGAAAGGACAGACCTTAAGTTTGACTCGTTTCCCTGTATCTTGGTCCTTCTCCATCTTCTCCACCTCCGTCATGAAGTAGTCGTCTAGCCCCAGCACTCTGGGTGGAGCCCCTCCACACTCCACCTCCTTGTCCTTAACCCGCGCAACATTTAACATTTTAGTCAGATAGCAGATGTTCTTATCCAGAGAGATTTACAGTTAGTGCATTCAATTTAAGCTAGCTAGGTGGGACAACCATACATCACGGTAATTCAAACTTTTTTTTAATAAAGCTGCTATGAGCTAGTAACGACGACAAGGTATTTCAGTGAGAGAAGTTTCATGAAGTGACGTGTTTTGAGCAAAAGATGATGACTACGATGGGTTTGTGGAAATTGAAATCAATGTTTGTTTACAATGAGGGGCAGGTATCTGTTATCCTGACTGCTGTGAGGATAGGATCTCATAAGCTCGCGAGATAAGGACAATCAAACGAGGCTATGGACAGTGGGGTCTGAAATTATTGACACCCTTGACAAAAAATGTAGTAATAATGACTGTATAAAATAACTCAAATAGTGAGCTCAAAAACATTTTGGTAAATTATATTATTTTATACTAATACAAATGCTCAGAGAAATACATTTTGTTTAACTAGTAGTAATTGTTTTCCTCAAAAAAAAAGGTAAGGGGTCAAAATGATTGACTCTCCGAAATACTTTTTTATATGTAAGGTAGTAAAAAGTGTAGTATTTGGTCCCATGTACATAGCACGTAATGTGTTATAACAAACGTGTTGGATGCATTTGCAGTTACTGTTGATTGGTTGTTTCAGATTATATTGTACCAATATAAATTAAATGTTAAATAATGTAGTGTGTCATTTTGGAGTCACTTTTATTGTAAATAAGAATAGAAAATAAATAATGAATGAGTGAGAAAGTTACAGATGGTCAAATATCACGACCAAAACAACCTCTCACCATTACCAATAACAGGGGAGGTTAGCATTTTATATCATACCCCCAAGACATGCTAAGGAGGTATGATATAACATGCTAACCCCCCTATTATTGTAGGTGAGAGATTAGCATGTCTTGGGGGGGTATGATATAACATGCTAACCTCCCCTGTTATTGTAATGGTGAGAGATTAGATATCGTGGGAGTATAATATAAAATGCTAACCTCCCCTGTTATTGTAATGGTGAGAGGTTAGCATGTCTTGGGGGTATGATATAAAATGCTAACCCTACTATTAGTAATGGTGAGGTTAGCATGTCTTGGGGTATGATATAAAATGCTAACCCCCTGTTATTGTAATGGTGAGAGAGTTAGCATGTCTTGGGGGTATGATATAACATGCTAACCTCCCTGTTAATGTAATGGTGAGAGGTTAGCATGTCTTTGGGGTATGATATAAAATGCTAACCTCCCCTGTTATTGTAAAGGTGAGAGGTTAGCATGTCTTGGGGTATGATATAGCATGCTAACCTCCCCTGTTATTGTAAGTGGTGAGAGGTTAGCATGTCTTGGGGGTATGATATAAACATGCTAACCCCCCTGTTATTGTAATGGTGAGAGGTTAGCATGTCTTGGGGGTATGATATAACATGCTAACCTCCCTGTTATTGTAGTGGTGAGAGGTTAGCATGTCTTGGGGGTATGGTATAAAATGCGTAACCTCCCCTGTTATTGTAATGGTGAGAGGTTAGCATGTCTTAGAGGGGTATGATATAACATGCTAACCTCTCCATGTCTATTGTTAATGGTGAGAGGTTAGCATGTCTTCGGGGGTATGATATAACATGCTAACCTCCCCTATTCATGTAATGGTGAGAGGTTACATGTCTTGGGGGTATGATATAACATGCTAACCTCC
>NC_088230.1:38443357-38575857 GCF_036934945.1 Oncorhynchus masou masou
AATAGAGACAGAACAGGCCTGGTAAGTTTAGAGATCCAGTATAATAGAGACCGATCAGACCTGGTAAGTTCATCAGAGAGCCAGTATAATAGAGACAGAACAGACCTGGTAAGTTTAGAGAGCCAGTATAATAGAGACAAAACAGGCCTGGTAAGTTCATCAGTCAGTGATACATTGTATGAAGTTGAATCAATCTGACATTTCAATCTGAGCAAAAACTGCTGAATGAAACCAACTAATAATAGGTGAATAATCTCAACATTAAAATTCTCTCTTAGCCCCAGTCCCATATCTGTTTCTGCCTTTCAGCCAACTATAATGTCTTTGTAACACAAACAGATCGAGGACTCTTTCTACAACCAAAAATAAACAACAGTGGATTTGGCTGTGGCTTGTTTTTGGGACGGGTTGGTTTTATACAGATGTTTAAAATCGCTGCGGGTGTGTTCAGCAGGCCACAACGGTTGTGGAGCATTATGTACAACCACATACCTCTCTGGGGTTTGTTTAAAGAGAGTCACAACACTGCTCTTTGTAACGCTCAACAACGTCAGTGCCTACTGAACGTGGCCCTGTTGCTGTGATGCAAGGCTGGGATCACATGTGGAGCAGAAGAACGCGGGGATCCTCCACCACAGACTTGATTTTACGCAGGAAGCTGACTGCCTCTCTGCCATCAACCAGCCGATGGTCGTAGGTCAGAGCCACGTACATCATGGGCCGGATCTCCACCTGATGGAGAGAGAGAGAGAAATAGCTATACAGCAGACATTAGGAAACAAAATGTTGATTAAAAATGTATAAAATTTGCGCCTTCGGCTTCGAAATAATGTCCAATTTAAACTTCTGGATGGAGATGAATTTAACTTGTTGATACACAGACGGGAATGAGACCCACCTTGCCGCCGATGGCAACAGGCCTGTCGAAGATACCGTGCATGCCCAAGATGGCTGACTGGGGCGGGTTGATGATGGGCGTGCCGAACATGGAACCGAACACTCCTCCGTTACTGATGGTGAAGGTTCCTCCGTCCATGTCCTCCACAGCACATTATTACGAGCCTGGACAAAAACACACAGCAGTCGAGTTTGGGTCATTATTCAATGCCATTCATTTCATTGATTTTTTATTTATTTTTCCTTTAAAAACTTCTTGGCAGCATTGATCATAAAGGTGATGTTATCATATTGACGTTGTGATAAAACTAATCAAATCAAACTTTATTAGTCACATGCGCCGAATACAACAAAAATGGAGGCTATATTAAGGGTATTACGGTACAGAGTCAATGTGGAGGCTATATACAGGGTATTACGGTACAGAGTCAATGTGGAGGCTATATACAGGGTATTACGGTACAGAGTCAATGTGGAGGCTATATACAGGGTGTTACGGTACAGAGTCAATGTGGAGGCTATATACAGGGTGTACCGGTACAGAGTCAATGTGGAGGCTATATACAGGGGGTACTGGTACAGAGTAGATGTGGAGGCTATATACAGGGGGTACCGGTACAGAGTCAATGTGGAGGCTATATACAGGGGGTACCGGTACAGAGTCAATGTGGAGGCTATATACAGGGTGTTACGGTACAGTATCAGTGTGGAGGCTATAAACAGGGTATTACGGTACAGAGTCAATGTGGAGGCTAGAGTCAGTGTGGAGGCTATAAACAGGGTATTACGGTACAGAGTCAATGTGGAGGCTATATACAGGGTGTTACGGTACAGAGTCAGTGTGGAGGCTATAAACAGGGTATTACGGTACAGAGTCAATGTGGAGGCTATATACAGGGGGTAACGGTACATAGTCAATGTGGAGGCTATATACAGGGGGGTACCGGTACAGAGTCAATTTGGAGGCTATATACAGGGGGTACCGGTACAGAGTCAATGTGGAGGCTATATACAGGGTATTACGGTACAGAGTCAATGTGAGGGCTATATACAGGGGGATACCGGTACAGAGTCAATGTGGAGGCTATATACAGGGGGTACCGGTACAGAGTCCATGTGGAGGCTATATACAGGGGGTACTGGTACAGAGTCAATGTGGAGGCTATATACAGGGGGTACTGGTACAGAGTCAATGTGGAGGCTATATACAGGGGTACTGGTACAGAGTCAATGTGGAGGCTATATACAGGGGGGTACCGGTACAGAGTCAATGTGGAGGCTATATACAGGGGGTACCAGTACAGAGTCAATGTGGAGGCTATATACAGGGGGTACCGGTACAGAGTCAATGTGGAGGCTATATACAAGGGGTACCGGTACAGAGTCAATGTGGAGGCTATATACAAGGGGTACCGGTACAGAGTCAATGTGGAGGCTATATACAGGGGGTACCGGTACAGAGTCAATGTGGAGGCTAGATACAGGGGATACCGGTACAGAGTCAATGTGGAGGCTATATACAGGGGGTACCAGTACAGAGTCAATGTGGAGGCTATATACAGGGGGTACCGGTACAGAGTCAATGTGGAGGCTATATACAGGGGGTACCAGTACAGAGTCAATGTGGAGGCTATATACAGGGGATACCGGTACCGAGTCAATGTGGAGGCTATATACAGGGTGTTACTGTACAGAGTATATGTGGAGGCTATATACAGGGGGTACTGGTACAGAGTCAATGTGGAGGCTATATACAGGGTGTTATGGTACAGAGTCAATGTGGAGGCTATATACAGGGTGTTATGGTACAGAGTCAATGTGGAGGCTATATACAGGGTGTTATGGTACAGAGTCAATGTGGAGGCTATATACAGGGGGTACTGGTACAGAGTCAATGTGGAGGCTATATACAGGGTGTTATGGTACAGAGTCAATGTGGAGGCTATATACAGGGGGTACTGGTACAGAGTCAATGTGGAGGCTATATACAGGGGGTACCGGTACAGAGTCAATGTGGAGGCTATATACAGGGTGTTATGGTACAGAGTCAATGTGGAGGCTATATACAGGGGGTACTGGTACAGAGTCAATGTGGAGGCTATATACAGGGGGTACCGGTACAGAGTCAATGTGGAGGCTATATACAGGGTGTTATGGTACAGAGTCAATGTGGAGGCTATATACAGGGGGTACTGGTACAGAGTCAATGTGGAGGCTATATAAAGGGGGTACCGGTACAGAGTCAATGCGGAGGCTATATACAGGGGGTACCAGTACAGAGTCAATGTGGAGGCTATATACAGGGGGTACCGGTACAGAGTCAATGTGGAGGCTATATACAGGGGGTTACTGTACAGAGTATATGTGGAGGCTATATACAGGGGGTACCAGTACAGAGTCAACGTGGAGGCTATATACAGGGGGTACCGGTATAGAGTCAATGTGGAGGCTATATACAGGGGGTACCGGTATAGAGTCAATGTGGAGGCTATATACAGGGGGTACCGGTACAGAGTCAATGTGGAGGCTATATACAGGGGGTACCGGTATAGAGTCAATGTGGAGGCTATATACAGGGGGTACCGGTACAGAGTCAATATGGAGGCTATATACAGGGGGTACCGGTACAGAGTCAATGTGGAGGCTATATACAGTGTATTACGGTACAGGGTCCATGTGGAGGCTATATACAGTGTATTACGGTACAGGTAATCATCCTCTGTGCCTCAGTTGGTAAAGCACGGTGCTTGTCAACACCAGGGTTGTGGGTTCAATTCCCGGGAACCACCAGTACGTAAAATGTATGTGCGCATGACTAAGTCACGTTGTATGAAAGCGTCTGCTCAATGGCGTATGTTATTATTTTTTACAATTATCATTTGACGTGACCAAAAGTAAAGCACAACCTCATGAGCAGATGTATCATATGTACTGTAGACTCATTCATCCCATTCAGACAAAGCTTTGTTACCTTCTCTCCCAGACCGTTGATGGTTTTCTCAATGTCAGCGAAGTTCATGGTCTCTACGTTGCGAATAACCGGTACAACCAGTCCCTGGTGAAGAAGAGCACATATACAAGGAAAAGACGCAGACCTTTCTGGTCAAAACACCAACAGAACCAAACACAACCAACCAACAGAACCAAACACAACCAACCAACCAACAGAACCAACCAACCAACCGAATCAAACACAACCAACCAACAGAACCAAACACAACCAAACACAACCAACCAACAGAACCAAACACAACCAAACCAAACACAACCAACCAACCAACCGAACCAAACACAACCAACCAACAGAACCAAACACAACCAACCAACCAACCGAACCAAACACAACCAACCAACCGAACCAAACACAACCAACCAACCGAACCAAACACAACCAACCAACCGAACCAAACACAACCAACCAAGCAACCAACCAACCAACCAACCAACAGAACCAAACACAACCAACCAACAGAACCAACCAACCAACCAACAGAACCAAACACAACCAACCAACCGAACCAAACACAACCAACCAACAGAACCAAACACAACCAAGTGTCTGTATGGTGGCATGCGCACCGGGCCTTCTGGGACGAATAAAGTGACATCGCATTGGACATCCAACAGCAGCATTGTGTTGCATCGTCTCACCTCATGTCTATCTCGTTGAAGGTGGTGAGCATGGCACAAGCCTGCTGAGCCTCCTTCAGTCGCTGGGCGATCCTCAGCCTCATACGATTCATCTTGACCTGGACGAATAACAAGACAAATCGGTTGGTTGTTGATTGGATGCATTTGTAGTTTATTCCCTCGTTTTTTTTTTCAATAAACGAGAGTGAGACACTTCTCTTGGTTTGAAACCAGCCTAAGGCTTTATCCCTGCTATTTCATCTTGTTCTGTCAGTACAGGAAGTGTTGGCCTGAACCTGGCCTGGTGTAGAGAGGTCGTACCCTGCTCTCTGTCCTGGCCCCATGGGCTGCTGCTGGTGGTGCTTCTGCAGTGGGCTTGACCGCAGAAACTAGAGAGAGAGAGAGAGAAAAATAAGACTTTATTATACAAAACAAATATCAGTTTAAGTGAGTCCCCATCACCACTTAAATGTTGTAATAATTCTACTAAAGTCAACATGAATGAAATGTTTGTTTATAAACAGCAGCTGACGACGTACAAGGTTTGGCTTGTGCTGCCACGGCGACAGGGACGGCGGCCATCGTTGGGGGAGGGGCTGCCGCTGCAGGGACCTCTGCTGCTGGGGCGGCGTTGGCTGCCGCGGCTGACCAGAGAAGAAGAGACATTCAGATCTCGCTACAGATTGCTACACCCGATAACGTGACAGAACCAGAGATTGTTGGTATCCATTATACTTGCCATTCCAGGTTTGCACATCTTTGTTCTCGATTCTGGCCAAACATGCATCTACTAAAATCTCTGTGTCCATTTGCAGGTGGTGCGTTTGAATTAATTAAAATAAATACATGTTTTGCCATTTTTGTCTGGTTTAAATCTTCCCTCATTGACCGAGGCAGTGGAGTGGGAGGGGGATAGATCCACTTGTCTCAATGACTCAACACGTCAGCTACCACAGTGGTTGAAATGACTGCATCACTTAAAGAGCTGCAGTTAGTTTCAGAATGGATGGCAAGGAATAAGTTAGTCCTAAATATTTCTAAAACTAAAAGCACTGTATTTGGAACAAAACATTCACAAAACCCTAAACCTCAACTAAATCTTGTAATAAATCATGTGGAAATTGAGCCAGTTGAGGTGACTAAACTGCTTGGAGTAACACTAGATTGTGAACTGCCGTGGTCAAAACATATTGATACAACAGTAGCTAAGATGGGGAGAAGTCTGTCCATAATAAAGTGCTGCTCTGCCTTCTTAACAACACTATCAACAAGGCAGGTCCTACAGGCCCTAGTGTCTACCTTCTTAACAACACTATCAACAAGGCAGGTCCTACAGGCCCTAGTTTCTACCTTCTTAACAGCACTGTCAACAAGGCAGGTCCTACAGGCCCTAGTTTCTACCTTCTTAACAACACTATCAACAAGGCAGGTCCTACAGGCCCTAGTTTCTACCTTCTTAACAGCACTATCAACAAGGCAGGTCCTACAGGCCCTAGTTTCTACCTTCTTAACACTGTCAACAAGGCAGGTCCTACAGGCCCTAGTTTCTACCTTCTTAACAACACTATCAACAAGGCAGGTCCTACAGGCCCTAGTTTCTGCCTTCTTAACAACACTATAAACAAGGCAGGTCCTACAGACCCTAGTTTCTACCTTCTTAACAACACTATCAACAAGGCAGGTCCTACAGGCCCTAGTTTCTACCTTCTTAACAGCACTGTCAACAAGGCAGGTCCTACAGGCCCTAGTTTCTACCTTCTTAACACTGTCAACAAGGCAGGTCCTACAGGCCCTAGTTTCTACCTTCTTAACAACACTATCAACAAGGCAGGTCCTACAGGCCCTAGTTTCTGCCTTCTTAACAACACTATAAACAAGGCAGGTCCTACAGACCCTAGTGTCTACCTTCTTAACAGCACTATCAACAAGGCAGGTCCTACAGGCCCTAGTTTCTACCTTCTTAACAGCACTATCAACAAGGCAGGTCCTACAGGCCCTAGTTTCTACCTTCTTAACAACACTATCAACAAGGCAGGTCCTACAGGCCCTAGTTTCTACCTTCTTAACAACACTATCAACAAGGCAGGTCCTACAGGCCCTAGTTTCTACCTTCTTAACAACTCTATCAACAAGGCAGGTCCTACAGGCCCTAGTTTCTACCTTCTTAACAACACTATCAACAAGGCAGGTCCTACAGGCCCTAGTTTCTACCTTCTTAACAGCACTATCAACAAGGCAGGGCCTACAGGCCCTAGTTTCTACCTTCTTAACAGCACTATCAACAAGGCAGGTCCTACAGGCCCTAGTTTCTACCTTCTTAACAACACTATCAACAAGGCAGGTCCTACAGGCCCTAGTTTCTACCTTCTTAACAACACTATCAACAAGGCAGGTCCTACAGGCCCTAGTTTCTACCTTCTTAACAGCACTGTCAACAAGGCAGGTCCTACAGGCCCTAGTTTCTACCTTCTTAACAGCACTGTCAACAAGGCAGGTCCTACAGGCCCTAGTTTCTACCTTCTTAACAGCACTGTCAACAAGGCAGGTCCTACAGGCCCTAGTTTCTACCTTCTTAACAACACTATCAACAAGGCAGGTCCTACAGGCCCTAGTTTCTACCTTCTTAACAGCACTGTCAACAAGGCAGGTCCTACAGGCCCTAGTTTCTACCTTCTTAACAGCACTGTCAACAAGGCAGGTCCTACAGGCCCTAGTTTCTACCTTCTTAACAGCACTGTCAACAAGGCAGGTCCTACAGGCCCTAGTTTCTACCTTCTTAACAACACTATCAACAAGGCAGGTCCTACAGGCCCTAGTTTCTACCTTCTTAACAGCACTGTCAACAAGGCAGGTCCTACAGGCCCTAGTTTCTACCTTCTTAACAACACTATAAACAAGGCAGGTCCTACAGACCCTAGTGTCTACCTTCTTAACAACACTATAAACAAGGCAGGTCCTACAGACCCTAGTGTCTACCTTCTTAACAGCACTATCAACAAGGCAGGTCCTACAGGCCCTAGTTTCTACCTTCTTAACAGCACTATCAACAAGGCAGGTCCTACAGGCCCTAGTTTCTACCTTCTTAACAGCACTATCAACAAGGCAGGTCCTACAGGCCCTAGTTTCTACCTTCTTAACAGCACTGTCAACAAGGCAGGTCCTACAGGCCCTAGTTTTGTCACACCTGGATTACTGTTCAGTCTTGTGGTCAGGTGCCACAAAGAGGAACTTAGGAAAATTACAATTGGCTCAGAACAGAGCAGCACGGCTGGCCCTCAGAACAGAGCAGCACGGCTGGCCCTCAGAACAGAGCAGCACGGCTGGCCCTCAGAACAGAGCAGCACGGCTGGCCCTCAGAACAGAGCAGCACGGCTGGCCCTCAGAACAGAGCAGCACGGCTGGCCCTCAGAACAGAGCAGCACGGCTGGCCCTCAGAACAGAGCAGCACGGCTGGCCCTCAGAACAGAGCAGCACGGCTGGCCCTCAGAACAGAGCAGCACGGCTGGCCCTCAGAACAGAGCAGCACGGCTGGCCCTCAGAACAGAGCAGCACGGCTGGCCCTCAGAACAGAGCAGCACGGCTGGCCCTCAGAACAGAGCAGCACGGCTGGCCCTCAGAACAGAGCAGCACGGCTGGCCCTCAGAACAGAGCAGCACGGCTGGCCCTCAGAACAGAGCAGCACGGCTGGCCCTCAGAACAGAGCAGCACGGCTGGCCCTCAGAACAGAGTACATGGGCCCTCAGAACAGAGCAGCACGGCTGGCCCTCAGAACAGAGCAGCATCACTACTTGTTTTTTTAAAAGTGACATGGAGATCTAATATTAATAATATGCATGTTAATCTCTCATGGCTCAAAGTGGAAGAGAGATTGACTTCATCACTACTTGATTTTTGTAAGAGGTATTGACATGCTGAACGCACCGAGCTGTCTGTTTAAACTACTGACTACATGGAACTCTATTCCACAGTACTACATAGAACCATGACTACATGGAACTCTATTCCACAGTACTACATAGAGCCATGACTACATGGAACTCTATTCCACAGTACTACATACACCATTGACTACATGGAACTCTATTCCACAGTACTACATAGAGCCATGACTACATGGAACTCTATTCCACAGTACTACATAGAGCCATGACTACATGGAACTCTATTCCACAGTACTACATAGAGCCATGACTACATGGAACTCTATTCCACAGTACTACATAGAACCATGACTACATGGAACTCTATTCCACAGTACTACATAGAGCCATGACTACATGGAACTATATTCCACAGTACTACATAGAGCCCTGACTACATGGAACTATATTCCACAGTACTACATAGAGCCATGACAACATGGAACTCTATTCCACAGTACTACATAGAGCCATGACTACATGGAACTCTATTCCACAGTACTACATAGAACCATGACTACATGGAACTCTATTCCACAGTACTACATAGAGCCATGACTACATGGAACTCTATTCCACAGTACTATATAGAGCCATGACTACATGGAACTCTATTCCACAGTACTACATAGAGCCATGACTACATGGAACTCTATTCCACAGTACTACATAGAGACATGACTACATGGAATTCTATTCCACATCAGGTAACTGATGCAGCAGTAGAATTAGTATAGCTCCTTTTTTGATTCTACAAGACCATCAGACTGTTAAACAGCCATCACTAGCACAGAGCGGCTGCTGCCTACATACAGACTTGAAATCATTGCAACACTTGATGAGAGAGAAAGATGGAGATGGGGAGAGAGTGTACCTCCTTTTTTGAGTTTGAAGAGGGGATTCCCGGCCTCTACCCTCCCTCCATCTGGCACCAGGAGCTCCGTGATCACACCGGCCGACGGAGATGGCACCTGCAGCGAGGTCTGAGACAAAACGCATTCTTGTTATCAAACCGTACACACAGTTAGTCAAATTACAAAACATACTACATTCCAGTATTTGATAGCTTGACTTTTATAAATATCTGATCATCAATGACGTCATAAGGTGAGGCCTCTTTTTTCTCCACTTCTTGTCTGAATAACGTGCCCAAAGTAAACTGCCTGTAGCTCAGGCCCAGAAGCCAGGATATGCATATAATTGGTACCATTGGAAAGAAAATACTTTGAAGTTTGTAGAAATGTTAAAATAATGTAGGATAATACAACACAATAGATACAGTGGGGCAAAAAAAGGAGGTAGTGGTAACGGACTGTTTGAGGTTGTGGACAGGTGTCTTTTATACTGATAACAAGTTCAAACAGGTGCCATTAATACAGGTAACGAGTGGAGGACATAGGAGCCTCTGAAAGAAGAAGTTACAGGTCTGTGAGAGCCAGAGATCTTGCTTGTTTGTAGGTGACCAAATACTTATTTTCCACCATAATTTGAAAGTAAATTCATTAAAAATCCTACTATGTGATTTTATGGATTTTTTTTCTCATTTTGTCTGTCATAGTAGAAGTGTACCTATGAGGAAAATTACAGGCCTCTCCCATCTTTTTAAGTGGGAGAACTTGCACAATTGGTGGCTGACTAAATACTTTTTTGCCCCACTGGGAGAAAAATACAAAGAAAAACCAACCGGGAAATGTTTTAAACAGTTAAAGGCTCTATTGTGTATTCCTATATACACTGCTCAAAACAAATAAAGGGAACACTTAAACAACACAATGTAACTCCAAGTCAATCACACTTCTGTGAAATCAAACTGTCCACTTAGGAAGCAGATCTAGGATGTGTTATTTTAGTATTCCCTTTATTTTTTGAGCAGTGTATAATGTGTCCACTTAGGAAGCAGATCTAGGTTGTGTTATTTTAGTGTTCCCCTTATTTTTTGAGCAGTGTATAATGTGACTTCTTAGTGTTTACAGGACCTTGTCAGTCTCGATCTCACACACCACCTCATCCTCTTTCACTGAATCTCCAACACCTGGAAAAGACCAAAGGAAGGTTTACTGTCACAAAACCTAGATGGCAACAAGATAGTAAACATGAGCTGAGTGGATTTTCCTGAGACCCCTCCGCCCCAAAAACTACCTTTCTCCCACCTGACATCCCCTTCTGTGATCGACTCAGAGAACGGAGGGGTGTTGACAGTGACAACTTCCTCCCCTGATAAAAAACCCCACAAAGATGTCAGGCAGATTTGATTTAAAACAGTACACTTGTTTAATACACAGAGAAAGGCTAGAGAGATGTTTGAATACATACTATGTGCTGTAGATGTCTTGAAGTATCTGATGTGGAAGACAACAATTGATGACGGAGGCTCACATCTAAAACACAGAGGAAGAAAACATGTTTATTATGTAGCAGCCTATAAACTAGCCTACTTTTTAAATTATTTTTTTAACTAGGCAAGTCAGTTAAGAACAAATTCTTATTTTCAATGATGGTCTAGGAACAATGGATTAACTGCCTGCTCAGGGGAAGAATGACAGATTGGTACCTTGTCAGCTCAGGGATTTGAACTTGCAACCTATCGGTTACTAGCCTAAAGTAGCCCCTTGAAAAACAAGGGGTTTAAAACCAGCGCAACGCTCATTAAAAGACTCTCAAACATAATTACTGAAACAAACATTTTCTGTATCAGACAAAAATACATGTGAAACCTTCAGATGACTCCAGATTTGTTCATCAGCCTGAGGTCAAACATACTGAGATAAACTCAGGACCAAGAGAAGACACATACAACTGAGTGTTCCTGTAGACAACTCTGTTGCCAGTGGAGAAGCCTTCAAGAAGACAAAAGGAGAGAGAGAGAGAAAGAGAGGGGGAAAAATATTGCGTGGGAGAGAGAGCGGAAGAGAAAAGAGTGAGAAAGAGAGAAAGAGGGCAGAAGGAGAGAGAGTGAAAGACGGCGAGAGAGAGAGAGAGAGTGAAAACATTATGAGTGTTTCAAGACAGTGATCACCACTGTTGAGTCAGTCTAGAGTGAAAGACTCTGGAGTGAATAGCTACTTGAAAGCTCCTTGAGGATGAGGAGAGAGTGAAAGACGGTGATCTTTGATAGAAGAGAGTGAAAGATCATCCAAAGAGAGAGAGTTGAAGGACGGCTGATTTATAAAAGAGTGAAAAGGCCCATCATCTAACATTAGTCCTGAAAGACGGCCGGAGAGAGAGAGAGTGAAAGACGGTTAGTCCTGGAGAGAGAGGAAAGACCTGGAGAGAGGAGAGGAAAGTCCTGAGAGAGGGAGGGAAAGTCCTGGAGAGAGGAGGGTGAAATCCTGGGAGAGGAGAGTTAAAGGGTTAGTCCCTGGAAGCCGGGTTAGTCCTGGTGGGTGGAGAGAGGTGAAAGACGGCGAGGTGGGCCGGGTTAGTCCTGGGTGGGAGGGTTAGTCCTGAAAGTGGGCGAGAGAGAGTCCTGGGTGGGACGGGTTAGTCCTGGAGTGGGCCGGGTTAGTGAAAGGTGGGCCGGGTTAGTCCTGGCGAGAGAAGAGAGAGTGGGCCGGGTTAGAGAGTGGGAGGGAAAGACTGGGTGGGAGAGTTAGAGAGTGGGCCGGGTTAATCCTGGAGTGGGAGAGTGAAAGACGGCGAGAGAGAGAGAGAGAGTGGGCCGGGTTAATCCTGGGTGGGCCGAGTTAATCCTGGAGAGGAGAGAGAGAGTGAAAGACGGGTGAGCCGGGAGTCCTGGAGTGAAAGACGGGTTAGAGAGAGAGAGAGTGAATCATGCACAAAACAGAACAAAAACAAGGACTGAAAACAGGGAAGAGAGACTTGTCTAAGAGGAAAGTTTGTTTTTCGTTGAAAAGAGACGAGTGTGCACTAACAAAGAGGTCATTGTAAACCCTAAAACCTGGGCAGAGAAGGAGAGTGAAAGCCTACTCACCTGAAGTTGTCCTTCCAGCCAGCACATGAAAGACCCTGAAAATAAAGTGAAAGACGGAGAAAGATAAAGAGTTGAATTCTCCACTGGGAGCTTCAGGAACAAAGGATAACATTATGAGTGTAGACCTAACACTACCTCCTAACTACCTCCAACACAGTGATCACCACTGTTGAGTCAGTCTATTCTGGAGAACTCTGGGTGAATAGCTACTTTAACAGCTCCTTGAGGATGGGGATATTTATCCACTTACAGGCCTTCCGGTGATCTTTGATACTGAACCGACATAACAGTCATCATCCAAACAGAGTATGTCCCCCCTGATTTATAAAACAGTATAAAGGCCCATCATCTAACATTAGTCCTGGGTGGGCCGGGTTAGTCCTGGGTGGGCCGGGTTAGTCCTGGGTGGGCCGGGTTAATCCTGGGTGGACCTCACGGGTTAATCCTGGGTGGGCCGGGTTAATCCTGGGTACAACAGGTTAGTCCTGGGTGGGCCGGGTTAATCCTGAAATGTGGGCCAGGGTTAATCCTGGGTGGGCCGGGTTAATCCTGGGTGGGCCGGGTTAATCCTGGGTGGGCCGGGTTAGTCCTGGGTGGGCCGGGTTAATCCTGGTGTGGGCCGGGTTAATCCTGGGTGGGCCGGGTTAGTCCTGGGTGGCGGGAATACAACAGGTTAATCCAGGTGTGGACCTCACAGTGAAATGCTGAATACAACATGCACAAAACAAAACTGAAAAACAAGGTGTAGAAAACAGGGAAGGGCTTACCTGGACTTGTCTAACGAGGAAAGTTTGTTTTTCGTTGAAAAATGTTTTGTTACGGTGTGCACTAACAAAGAGGTCATTGTAAACCCTAACAACCTGAGCAGAGAAGGAGAGGGAAAGGCCTACTCACCTGAAGTTGTCCTTCCAGCCAGCACATTATTACCCTGAAAATAAATGTTCAAGGGAGAAAGATAAATATCCTGTTTAATTCTCCACTGGGCAGCTTCAGAATCAATAGGCTTACATATTAATTCTACCTCCTATAGACCTAACACTACCTCCTATAGACCTAACACTACCTCCTATAGACCTAACACTACCTCCTAACACTACCTCCTAACACTGCCTCCTATAGACCTAACACTACCTCCTATAGACCTAACACTACCTCCTATAGACCTAACACTACCTCCTAACACTACCTCCTATAGACCTAACACTACCTCCTAACACTACCTCCTATAGACCTAACACTACCTCCTAACACTACCTCCTATAGACCTAACACTACCTCCTATAGACCTAACACTACTTCCTATAGACCTAACACTACATCCTATAGACCTAACACTACCTCCTATAGACCTAACACTACATCCTATAGACCTAACACTACCTCCTATAGACCTAACACTACCTCCTATAGACCTAACACTACCTCCTATAGACCTAACACTACCTCCTATAGACCTGAACACTACCCTCCTAACACTTCCCCCTATAGACCTAACACTACCTTTCCTATAGACCTATACACTACCTCCTATAGACCTAACACTACCTCCTATAGACCTAACACTACCTCCTAACACTACCTCCTATAGACCTAACACTACCTCCTATAGACCTAACACTACCTCCTAACACTACCTCCTATAGGCCTAACACTACCTCCTAACACTACCTCCTATAGACCTAACACTACCTCCTAACACTACCTCCTATAGACCTAACACTACATCCTATAGACCTAACACTACCTCCTATAGACCTAACACTACCTCCTATAGACCTAACACTACCTCCTAACACTACCTAACACTACCTCCTATAGACCTAACACTTTCCTTCCTGATACACTACCTAACACTACCTTCCTATAGACCTAACACTTACCTTCCTATAGACCTAACACTACCTCCTAACACTACCTCCTATAGACCTAACACTACCTCCTATAGACCTAACACTACCTCCTATAGACCTAACACTACCTCCTATAGACCTAACACTACCTCCTATAGACCTAACACTACCTCCTAACACTACCTCCTATAGACCTAACACTACCTCCTAACACTACCTCCTAACACTACCTCCTATAGACCTAACACTACCTCCTATAGACCTAACACTACCTCCTGATAGACCTAACACCCCTCCTAACACTTCCCTCCTATAGACCTAACACTACCTCCTATAGACCTAACACTACCTCCTAACACTACCTCCTATACACCTAACACCCCCTCCTAACACTACCTCCTATAGACCTAACACTCTTTCCTTCCTGATACACTACCCCCCTCTTTCCTTCCCCCTGATAGACCTAACACTACCTCCTTTCACTTCCTCCTATAGACCTAACACTACCTCCTAACACTACCTCCTGATAGACCTAACCCCCTCCTTTCACTACCTCCTGATAGACCTAACACCCCTCTTTCACTACCCCTGATAGACCTAACACTACTTTCCTATCCCTAACACTACCTCCTAACTTTCCTTCCTGATAGACCTAACACCCCCTCCTAACACTACCTCCTGATAGACCTAACACTTCCTTCCTACTAGACCTAACGTTACCTCCTATTTCCTAACACTACCTCCTATAGACCTACCCACTACTTTCCTTAGACCTAACACTACCTCCTATAGACCTAACACTACCTCCTGATAGACCTAACACTACCTCCTATAGACCTAACACTACCTCCTATAGACCTAACACTACCTTCCCCTCCTTAGACCTAACACTACCCCCTCCTAACACTTCCCCTCTATAGACCTAACACTACCTCCTATAGACCTAACACTACCTCCTGATAGACCTAACACTTCCTTCCCCACTAGACCTAACACTACCTCCTATAGACCTTCCTCCCTCCTGATACATACCCCCTAACTTTCCTTCCCCTCTGAACACTACCTCCTATAGACCTAACCCCTCTGAACACTACCTCCTATAGACCTTTCACTTCCCCACTGATAACACTACCTCCTTCCACCCCTCCTGATAGTTACCTAACACTACCTCCTATAGACCTAACACTTCCTTCCCCCTGATAGTTACCCCCCCCTCTTTCCTTCCTCCTCTGATACACGTTACCCCCCTCTTTCCTTCCTCCTATAGACCTAACACTTCCTCCTATAGACCTAACACGTTACCCCCTCTTTCCTTCCCCCTGATAGACGTTACCCCCCTTTCCTTCCCCTCTGATACACTACCCCCTATTTCCTTCCCCACTACACGTTATAGACCTAACCTTCCTCCTATAGACCTACCCCCTCTTTCCTTCCCCACTGATACACGTTACCCCCTATTTCCTAACACCCTCCTGATAGACGTAACCCCCTACTCTTTCCTTCCACTGAACACTACCCCCTCTTTCCTTCCACTGATCCTTAGACCTTTCCTTCCTCCTAACACTACGTTCCTAACACTTCCTTCCCTGATAGACCTAACACTTCCCCTATAGACCTAACACTCTTTCCTTCCTACCTCCTATAGATAACACGTTACCTTTCCTTAGACCTAACACTACCTCCTATAGACCTAACACTACCTCCTATTTCCTTCCCCTCCTGATAGACCTAACACTTTCCTTCCCTAACACGTTACCCCCTATAGACCTAACACTACCCCCTAACCTTCCTCCTGATAGACCCCCCACTTTCCTTCCCCCTGATACACTACCTTTCCTTAGACCTGAACACTACCTCCTATTTCCTTAACACTACCTCCTCACAGTTCCCCTCTGATACAACAGGTGTAGTAGAACTTACCTTGCTCTGAATACAACAGGTGTACCCCCTCTTTCCTTGAAATGCTGAATATAACAGGTGTAGTAGACCTCACCTTGAAATGCTGAATACCCCCTCTTTCCTTAGAACTGATACAGTGAAATGCTGAATTCCCAGGTGTAGTACCCCCTCTTTCCTTGAAATGCTGATACAACGTTAGTAGACCTTCCCTTGAAATGCTGAATACAACAGGTGTAGTCTTTCCTTCCCCTCTGAACACTGAATACCCCCTCTTTCCTTCCAGTGAAATGCTTTTCCTTCCCTCTGTAGTAGACCTTCCTGAAATGCTGATACAACGTTAGTAGACCTTTCCTTGAAATGCTGATACAACAGGTGTAGTAGACCTTTCCTTGAAATCTGATACACGTGTAGTAGACCTTTCCTTGAAATCTGAACGTTACCCCAGGTTTCCTTCCCCTCTGACAGTGAAATGCTCTTTACTTCCTCTGATAGTACCCCCTCTTTCCTGAAATGCTGAATACAACAGGTGTAGTAGACCTTCAGTGAAATGCTGAATACTTCAGGTGATAGTAGACCCCACAGTTAAATCCTCTTTCCTGACTACAACAGGTTAGTCTTTCCTTCCTCTGAAATGCTTACTTTCCTTGCTCTAACCAACAGTTGCAAAATCTTTCCTTCCACTGATACAAAAGGTAACCCCCCTCTTAAAAACAACTCTAAAAAGACAGGCTATATCCAGTAGAGAGGATATATACTTTAGAGAGGCTATATACAGTAGAGGGGCTTATATACAGTTACCCCCTCTTTCCTTCCCCTCTGATACAGTTACCCCCTCTTTCCTTCCCCTATGATACACGTTAGAGAGGCTCTTTCCTTCCCCACTGATACAGTAGAGGGGCTCTTTCCTTCCCCACTGATATACAGTTACCCCCTCTTTCCTTCCCCTCTGATACACAGTAGCCCCCCTCTTTCCTAGAGAGGCTCTATACAGTAGAAAGGCTTTCCTTCCCCACTGAGAGAGGTTACCCCCCTATTTCCTTCGAGGCTCTGATACAGTTACCCCCCTCTTTCCTAGAGAGGCTCTGATACAGTTAGAGAGGCTATATACAGTAGAGAGGCTCTGATAACGTTAGAGGCTATTTCCTTAGAGAGGCTGATACAGTACCCCCCCTATTTCCTAGAGAGGCTCTGATACAGTTACCACCCCTCTATACCTTCCCCTATATACAGTAGAGAGGCTCTATACAGTAGACCCCCTCTTATACCTTGGCTATATACAGTTAGAGTCTTTCCTTACTGAGACGCTATCTTTCCTTAGAGAGGCTGATATACGTTACCCCCTATATTCCTTGGCTATGATACACGTAGACCCCCTCTTTCCTTCCCCTCTGATACAGTAGACCCCCTCTTACCTAGAGAGGCACTGATACACGTTACCCCCCTCTTTCCTTCCCCTCTGATACACGTTACCCCTATTTCCTAGAGGGGCTCTGATACACGTTACCCCCCTCTTTCCTTCCCCTCTGATAGAGTTACCCCCCCTCTTTCCTTCCCTCTATACGTTACCCCCCCCCTCTTTCCTTCCCCTCTGATACAGTTACTGAGGCTACTTTCCTTCCCCTATATACAGTACCCCCCTATTTACTTCCCCACTGATACGTTACCCCCTCTTTCCTTCCTCTGGGGTTATATACTTTCCTTCCTACTATACAGTTAGAGTGGCTTTCCTTCCAGTAGAGACGCTATATACAGTAGAGTTCCTTCCTTCCTCTGATACATTAGAGAGCCTATTTAGTTCCACTATATACAGTAGAGTGGCTTTATACAGTAGAGTGGCTATCTTTCCTAGAGAGGCTATATACAGTTAGAGTGGCTCTTTCCTTGGCTCTGATACAGTAGAGAGGCTTTATCCCCTCTGAGGGGTTATATACAGTTTCCTTGGCTATATACAGTTACCCCCCTCTTTCCTTGGCTATATACAGTAGAGAGGCTCTTTCCTAGAGAGGCTATATACAGTAGAGAGGCTCTTTCCTTGAGGCTATATACAGTAGAGAGGCTTTCCTTCAGCTCTGAGACGTTATACTTTCCTTCCGCTATATACAGTAGAGAGGCTCTATACAGTAGTCTTTCCTTCCACATACAGACACCTCTTTCCTTCAGGCTGATTGAGGTAGCCTATGTACATTAGATATGTTAAAGTGACTATGCACACATCCTTAAACTCTGATAGAAGCAGTGTAAAGAGGGGTTGGGGGGTTCCCACTGATAACGCAAATAGTTCATGGTCACTCTGCATCTCAGTAAGGAGTCCAGACATGTTCGAATAACATTTACATGTTAGTCACTTAGCAGAAGCTCTTATCCAGAGAGACTTACCGGAGCAATTAGGGTTAAGTGCCTTGCTCATGGACACAGAGATTTTTCACCGAGTTGGCTTAGGGATTCAAACCAGCAACCTCTTTCCTTTGTTTACTGGCCCAACGCTTTCCTTAACCGCTTTGGCTACCCATAGTAACATGCAGGAGTTCCTTCCCCACAGACTGACAGATAATCAGTCTTTCCTTCCACTGATACACGTTACCCCCCTTTCCTTCTGATACACGTTACCCCCTCTTTCCTTCCCCACTGATACACGTTACCCCCTCTTTCCTTCCGCTCTGATACACGTTACCCCCTCTTTCCTTCCGCTCTGATACGTTACCCCCCCTCTTTCCTTCCACTGATACACGTTACCCCCCCTCTTTCCTTCCCCTCTGATACACGTTACCCCCCTCTTTCCTTCCCCTCTGATACACGTTACCCCCCCCTCTTTCCTTCCGCTCTGATACACGTTACCCCCTCTTTCCTTCCCCTCTGATACACGTTACCCCCTCTTTCCTTCCCCTCTGATACACGTTACCCCCCTCTTTCCTTCCCTCTGATACACGTTACCCCCTCTTTCCTTCCCCTCTGATACACGTTACCCCCTCTTTCCTTCCCCTCTGATACGTTACCCTCTTTCCCCCCTCTTTCCTTCCCCTCTGAAACACGTTACCCCCTCTTTCCTTCCCCTCTGATACACGTTACCCCCTCTTTCCTTCCCCACTGATACACGTTACCCCCTCTTTCCTTCCCCTCTGAAACACGTTACCCCCCCCTCTTTCCTTCCCCTCTGATACACGTTACCCCCCTCTTTCCTTCCCCACTGATACACGTTACCCCCTCTTTCCTTCCCCCTCTGATACACGTTAACCCCCCTCTTTCCTTCCCCTCTGATACACGTTACCCCCCCTCTTTCCTTCCCCTCTGATACACGTTACCCCCCTCTTTCCTTCCCCTCTGATACACGTTACCCCCCTCTTTCCTTCCCCTCTGATACACGTTACCCCCCTCTTTCCTTCCCCTCTGATACACGTTACCCCCCCTCTTTCCTTCCCCTCTGATACACGTTTCCCCCCCCCTCTTTCCTTCCCCTCTGATACACGTTACCCCCTCTTTCCTTCCCCTCTGATACACGTTACCCCCCTCTTTCCTTCCCCTCTGATACACGTTACCCCCTCTTTCCTTCCCCTCTGATACACGTTACCCCCCTCTTTCCTTCCCCTCTGATACACGTTACCCCCCTCTTTCCTTCCCCTCTGATACACGTTACCCCCCTCTTTCCTTCCCCTCTGATACACGTTACCCCCCTCTTTCCTTCCCCTCTGATACACGTTACCCCCTCTTTCCTTCCCCTCTGATACACGTTACCCCCCTCTTTCCTTCCACTGATACACGTTACCCCCTCTTTCCTTCCCCTCTGATACACGTTACCCCCTCTTTCCTTCCCCTCTGATAACGTTACCCCCCTCTTTCCTTCCCCTCTGATACACATTACCCCCCTCTTTCCTTCCCTCTGATACACGTTACCCCCCTCTTTCCTTCCCCTCTGATACACGTTACCCCCTCTTTCCTTCACCTCTGATACACGTTACCCCCACTCTTTCCTTCCCCTCTGATACACGTTACCCCCTCTTTCCTTCCCCTCTGATACACGTGACCCCCCCTTTCCTTCCCCTCTGATACACGTTACCCCCTCTTTCCTTCCCCACTGATACACGTTACCCCCTCTTTCCTTCCCCTCTGATACACGTTACCCCCTCTTTCCTTCCCCTCTGATACACGTTACCCCCCTCTTTCCTTCCCCTCTGATACACGTTACCACCCCTCTTTCCTTCCCCTCTGATACACGTTACCCCCCTCTTTCCTTCCCCTCTGATACACGTTACCCCCCTCTTTCCTTCCCTCTGATACAGTTACGTTACCCCCCCCCTCTTTCCTTCCCCTCTGATACACGTTACCCCCCTCTTTCCTTCCCCCTCTGATACACGTTACCCCCCTCTTTCCTTCCCCTCTGATACACGTTACCCCCCACTTTCCTTCCCCTCTGATACACGTTACCCCCCCCCTCTTTCCTTCACCTCTGATACACGTTACCCCCCCTCTTTCCTTCACCTCTGATACACGTTACCCCCCTCTTTCCTTCCCCTCTGATACACGTTACCACCCCCTTTCCTTCCTCTGATACACGTTACCCCCTCTTTCCTTCCCCACTGATACACGTTACCCCCCTCTTTCCTTCCCCTCTGATACACGTTACCACCCCTCTTTCCTTCCCCACTGATACACGTTACCCCCTCTTTCCTTCCCCCACTGATACACGTTACCACCCCTCTTTCCTTCCCCTCTGATACACGTTACCCCCTCTTTCCTTCCCCTCTGATACACGTTACCCCCCCTCTTTCCTTCCCCACTGATACACGTTACCCCCCTCTTTCCTTCCCCTCTGATACACGTTACCCCCCTCTTTCCTTCCGCTCTGATACACGTTACCCCCCCTCTTTCCTTCCGCTCTGATACACGTTACCCCCTTCTTTCCTTCCCCTCTGATACACATCATCCCCTCTTTCCTTCCCCTCTGATACACGTAACCCCCCTCTTTCCTTCCGCTCTGATACACGTTACCCCCCTCTTTCCTTCCCCTCTGATACACGTTACCCCCACTTCTTTCCTTCCCCTCTGATACACATCATCCCCTCTTTCCTTCCCCTCTGATACACGTAACCCCCCTCTTTCCTTCACCTCTGATACACGCTACCCCACTCTTTCCTTCCCCTCTGATACACGTTACCACCCCTCTTTCCTTCCTCTGATACACGTTACCCCCCTTCTTTCCTTCCCCTCTGATACACATCATCCCCTCTCTTTCCTTCCCCTCTGATACACATCATCCCCCTCTTTCCTTCCCCTCTGATACACATCATCCCCTCTCTTTCCTTCCCCTCTGATACACATCATCCCCTCTCTTTCCTTCCCCTCTGATACACGTTACCCCCCCTCTTTCCTTCCTCTGATACACGTTACCCCCCCTTCTTTCCTTCCCCTCTGATACACATCATCCCCTCTCTTTCCTTCCCCTCTGATACACATCATCCCCTCTCTTTCCTTCCCCTCTGATACACATCATCCCCTCTCTTTCCTTCCCCTCTGATACACATCATCCCCTCTCTTTCCTTCCCCTCTGATACACCCCCCTCTTTCCTTCCTCTGATACACGTTACCCCCCTCTTTCCTTCCTCTGATACACGTTCCTTCCTTCCCCTCTGATACACATCATCCCCTCTCTTTCCTTCCCCTCTGATACACATCATCCCCTCTCTTTCCTTCCCCTCTGATACACGTCACCACCCCTCTTTCCTTCCCCTCTGATACACGTTACCCCCCCCCTCTTTCCTTCCCCTCTGATACACGTCATCCCCCTCTTTCCTTCACCTCTGATACACGCTACCCCCTCTTTCCTTCCCCTCTGATACACATCATCCCCTCTCTTTCCTTCCCCTCTGATACACATCATCCCCTCTCTTTCCTTCCCCTCTGATACACGTTACCACCCCTCTTTCCTTCCCCTCTGATACACGTTACCCCCCCCTCTTTCCTTCCCCTCTGATACACGTCATCCCCCTCTTTCCTTCACCTCTGATACACGCTACCCCCCTCTTTCCTTCCCCTCTGATACACATCATCCCCTCTCTTTCCTTCCCCTCTGATACACATCATCCCCTCTCTTTCCTTCCCCTCTGATACACATCATCCCCTCTCTTTCCTTCCCCTCTGATACACATCATCCCCTCTCTTTCCTTCCCCTCTGATACACATCATCCCCTCTCTTTCCTTCCCCTCTGATACACGTTACCCCCCCCTCTTTCCTTCCCCTCTGATACACATCATCCCCTCTCTTTCCTTCCCCTCTGATACACATCATCCCCTCTCTTTCCTTCCCCTCTGATACACATCATCCCCTCTTTCCTTCCACTGATACACGTTACCCCCCCTCTTTCCTTCCTCTGATACACGTTACCCCCCCTCTTTCCTTCCCCTCTGATACACGTTACCACCCCTCTTTCCTTCCCCACTGATACACATCATCCCCTCTCTTTCCTTCCCCTCTGATACACATCATCCCCTCTCTTTCCTTCCCCTCTGATACACATCATCCCCTCTCTTTCCTTCCCCTCTGATACACATCATCCCCTCTCTTTCCTTCCCCTCTGATACACGTTACCACCCCTCTTTCCTTCCCCTCTGATACACATCATCCCCTCTTTCCTTCCCCTCTGATACACATCATCCCCTCTCTTTCATTTATCTTTTTAAAAATGTTCTCTCTCTTTTTCAGCCTATGGTTTTCATTTGTCACCACCTACCAACAAACCTTCATACAATTAATGGATAATGTTTCCTATCGACAAAAAAGGAATCCCCTACGCGGTCACCAAACAAGTGGATAGTTACGCCAGTTGAATTGGTTGCTGTTCAAACAATCATTTGATGAAATGCATGCAATCTCATCCAGCACAGCGCCCCAGTAACGGCCATTGCCTTTACCAAAGCAATGCATGTTATGTATTGGCCTTAGGCCTAGCTCTGATCAGGCCATTGACAACAAACTAGTTTGGCGATGTGTGTTTACTCAAACGGGGGAGCTGGAATAAATCCTCTTTGGAAAAGTAACGTGTGCGGCACAGTGTTTAACACAAAAACCTCAATCAAGTAGCAAATGATTTGTCATAGGCATAGCAATCTGACTCTTCTCTTCGCTATCTGGTAGTGGGTCAGTGTGAAATATTCAAAGAGTAGCTAGCTATAGTTATGCTTACACTGGCCAAGGCATAGGTTAGGTTGTGTAAGTCGGTGTCGGCTAAAGTGGGGTTGCAGAGACACCCGGAGACTCGTTGAACTACACACAAGGTTAGTTCATGCATGACACAGGCTATTTTAGACTTTTTTTTTTTCTACTGTGTTATTGACTTGTTAATTGTTTACTCCATGTGTAACTCTGTGTTGTTGTCTGTTCACACTGCTATGCTTTATCTTGGCCAGGTCGCAGTTGTAAATGAGAACTTGTTCTCAACTAGCCTACCTGGTTAAATGAAGGTGAAATAAAATTTAAAAAAATTCTAGCATAGGTTTCAAGCAGAGGTCAAGCTGTAAAATGGACGAGAAAGTCCAAATGTACTGCTAGCTAGGTAATAACTCCCTTTCAGTCTGTGCATGAGAGTTGTGGCTCAAGTGTGTCTTGACAATGATCTGAATGTGTCGAGCTAGCTAACGTTGTTACCAGTGGTTCCCAACCATCGGTACTTGACTCTTAGGGGGTACTGGTGAAAACTCATGAGACCATAGGCTTATTACAGTAAAATGCATATGAGGGGGTAGGCTACTTCAGGGGTACCCAGGGCAGAGCACACAATTCAGTTGGTGTTACAACAACCCGAAAAGGCTTGGGAACCAATGATCAAAGGCATTAGATCCGTGTTACATGCCTGACAAGACACACTCACGCTTCTTAAATCAATAAAAAATAAACATAATGCTAGCAAAACTAGCTAATTATTTAGCAAATACGCTCCTAATCACTAGCTAGTAAGCTAAGTGAATGATTCTAGTGATATTCCTACCAACTGAGCAGAGCTAGCTATCCAAATATGTATATTTCATAAATATATGTTAAGAGGGAAACGCAAGCCATTTCCTTTAGCAGTTTAGCTAAACCCTGGACTGGTGGCATTCTGTCCTTGGGTTGGGCTAAGGTCTATTCCCCGGTAGTTAACGTTATGGCCTTGGAAATAAATTAAAACAAGCTTTTGCCGAACCCAACCATTCGATACACGTGGAGATTGAATTGGTACTTCTCTCCTACCTGACTTAGCGCAGACAGGGGGCGCCCAAGTGTCCTGCAAAGACATCGGGAATGCGATAACATAGTGTCAACAGAGGTGTCAAAACGACCAAGGAAGCAGTACGGAAGTTCAGTACACCTGGGATGGTAGTAGGGGCGGTACCGTGGGTCACGGCTAGAAGGGGTCCACCTTTTGTCAAATGAACATCCGATTTTACTTTTCGTAGCAGCGGACGAAGGAGCATTTACGCAGTGTGTTATTAAGATAATTGATGTGGCAGTTTAGGATCATTAGGTTAGATAAACCTGTCTATTTTTGACGTTCATTTGACAAAAGATGGATATCATCTGGCTATGGCTGCTGCCGACTGCCCCAACAGGAAAGAACGAGGGACAAACCAATGTCGTTTTTATGATAGGGGAGATAGCTCATACCAAATAAATGATGTACAACTACAGACAGTCCAGAAGTTTAGGCTTCCTTTTGTTCGCTAAAATATTTAACACAACTTAAAAATAAGGTTTTAATTGCTTTAGAGGTTTATTAATTCAATCGTCTTGGGGTTTTATGCGACCAATGTATGAAAAGAAAATGCGTGTGTGTAAAATGGTGGGGTGGGGAAACAAAAATAAGAACCTCACTTACATACTTTCTACATCCCAAAATAAACATTTTCCAAGAAATGTCGGATGCTTTTGTCTTTCATCCAGTTCCCACGGGGGCAGTAATGGTACGTGCTAATTTATATGAGGTTGATTTAATTATAGGGTGCCACGCCCCCTCCTCATGTGGATTGATTGTGGATGAAATACAGTAACCCAGTTTATAATAACTCTTCTCCCCTGTGGCACGCATCATTTCAGCTCTCGTCTCTGGACAGCTACTGGACGCCTACATTCACTCAGAGCAACTGGTAGGCAGGCATCCTTTTTTGTTGTTATCGGTTTTTGGAAGTAGACACGTGAAAAGTAGGCACTAGGCTGCAACAAAATCTTCTCAACATAGAGTATGCTCATTTAAATTAACATGTTATTTTTATTAAAATAAATAGTGTGATTGGATTTGATCAAATTAATAACAGATTCTCGTTTGGGTCTTAACTTAACTTGTCTGCTGCTACTTTGATATATGGAGCATGTATATATAAAGAAAAGGCTAGTGTCAGTCATTTCAGTGAACAGTATTCTTTAAAAAAATGTTGATTTTAATTGTGCTTCTACAGGATGCATATTTGCATAATTCAAGCATTGACATTACCTTAACAATCTTTTGAGGTAAAATGTGAGTAATATTGTTTGCTTCTGCATCATTGCTGCACACTACAAATACATATAAATATTGTTGTCTAGTAGATGACTTCACAAAACGTATAACTTTCAAACTGCCAGTAAAATACGGTATTTCATATTTATTACCAATGGCAATTTTATAGTTTTAATCACAAATACACTATTTTAGTTAATCTGTTGAATATAGTTTTGTTTTGTTGTTAAAATTATATGTAGTTTTCTGGGGAAAATAACATTTTGCACTATTGATGATTTTCCATCCATATTGTTTTCCTTTAAATATTTTATTACAACAGTTGCTGATGTTAAATGCTTTCTAAACACCTGTTTTTCCTATAAACTATATTTGTGGTTATATACGTTTATTTTGCATGAAGCATGGAGCCAAGCCTTTTGGACCACAACATGCATCATTCCTCCAGCAGCACCGACCCAGAAGACAGGACAGAGAATCCTCCCTCCTTTCCACACGACAACACACACAACTCCTCCTCCCCTCAGTCCACCTCTCAGTCAAGTGGTGGATCCCTTCTCTCTACGCTCCTACAGACAACCATAGAGAGTAAAAGAACGCTGCATGAGAGCACCACTGCATATTACCCCCCAGACACTCCCATGTCCAGCTCTGCCTTGACGAATCTTAACCAGGTGGACCACCACAGCAGCAGTACCACCATGGCACCTCTGTCTCCAGCCAGCCAGGCATCCACCGGGGCCAGTCCCACTAGATTCAGACCCAATGAGGCCGGGTTGACCCAGGACTGGATGCTGGAGCTGGTTGACAGACACCGGGCCAAGCGTACCAGAGTGGAGAACATCATCAGAGGCATGGCGGGCTCTCCTCTCAGTGTTTATTTCACAGGTGAAGGGTTTGGTGAAGGGGAGACCACTCCAACCAGTCACCTTCAGAGTGAGATGTTGGAAAACAAGAGGAAACAGAGGGTGCCGCGGCACCAGGACCTCCCCAGGACGGGGGGCGTTAGCGGGAAGAGTACGGACGATGGACATACACTGAGGAAGCAGCTTCAGACCATGCAGAGGCTCCTGGGTCAACTCCAGGCCAGGTTCATCCAGGTCTACGAGAATCAGACAAATGAGTCTGAAGAGGAGGACCACCATTGTACTTGGAACAAAGAATATGTGGAGACATCTCCTGGTGAGGTGTTCTTGGACCCTTACAGTGAGTTTAACAATAAGACGCCTTTATCTAAAGGTCATCTGGGATGGATGAATAACAAGCAAACTGACTACCTTCACTCGAACCCAGACAGCGAAGACAAACTCCTAGCAGACATTCTCAAGTACGAACTCTCCAGAGCTGTAAACTCGAGCGTTGACTCAATTTTCAAAAACATATCACATGCTTTCGTCAAGTCACCACAGCTACACGTCGAAGATGGTGGAATGGTGGAAACAGACGATGAGACCGTGCTCCTCAGCTCTCGTCAGCCGGCGTCCACATCCACCCATGTAGACAGCATGTCACGACTCCCCTCATGTTCCGAGAGTGGTCTGGCCCAACAACTACCAGAGATTCAAACCGAGGCTCTATCTCTGGTTGTTCAAAAGCCTGCTTCAATGACTCGCCCATGTTCTCTAAACCTAACAGTGAAAAGGCCTCTCCATTTCCACCAGCCTCCATTCCTATACAACCACCCCACTGCTCTACAGGCAAGCCACCAAGTACTGGACAACCTGAAACACGACAGCTCCCATCACGATACCTTCGGAGGGCTCCAGTGTAGACCCAGTACCATGGGTCTGCCTACCCCAGAGATAGTTGACTTACCGTGGGATCCGGTCATAGTGAGGTCCAGGGTGACCTCCAGGCCAACCGGGAGTCCTCAGGTTAACCAACCCATGACCACAGGGCATCATATGCTTCTGGACAGTCTCCCTCACATCAAGATGGACTGTGGTAGCTTTCAGAAAAGGACCTCGTATGTGCTGAATGTATCCTTTTACAAGAGCGTTCTCTTCTTCTTTATTGAAGGTGTTTTTCCACGTGTTATTCAGACAGAAAGGAAATGAGGTGGGGTTAAACGGCAAGTGGGAGAAACAGTGTTTAACTAACTATAGAATACTACCATATACTTTACATTGAGTGAAGTCAGTGAATCTGTGATATTATAGTTAAGTCAGTGAAATCAGTCATTTATCAACCATCATTTTACTAGGTCAGATGACTGAAAACACATCGTCTCTTTTACAGTTATAACCTGGGGAAGAGTTACAGGGGGAAGAGAGGGGATGAATGAGCCAATTGGAAGCTGGGGATGATGAGGTGGTCATGATGGTATGAGGGCCAGATTGGATATTTAGCCAGGACACCGGGGTTAACACCCCTACTCTTACCATAAGGGATGAATCAACATTTACAGAATGGTTACATGGAGGAAAATGGAAAGGGTCGTGCTTTTTCAATTTCAGTCAAGGGGAGGGTTTAGTATTTTTTTCATGTAGTCTAGTGGAGGGTTTAGTATTTTTTTAAATGTAGTCTAGAGAAGAGTTTAGTAATTTTTATGTAGTCTCGAAGAGAGTTTAGTCATTTTTAATGTAGTCTAGAGGAGGGTTTAGTCTTTTTTAAATGTAGTCGAGGGAAGAGTTTAGTAATTTCTATGTAGTCTGGAGGAGAGTTTCATCTTTTTTTTTTTTTTATTTTTAAGAACAAACTCTTATTTTCAATGACGGCCTAGGAACAGTGGGTTAACTGCCTGTTCAGGGGCAGAACGACAGATTTGTACCTTGTCAGCTCAGGGGTTTGAACTCGCAACCTTCTGGTTATTAGTCCAACGCTCTAACCACTAGGCTACCCTGCCTTGACTCCTCTGTAGTTTAGAGGAGGGTTTAGTATTTTTTTATGTAGTCTAGAGGAGGGTTTAGTCTTTTTTAATGTAGTCTAGAGGAGGGTTTAGTCTTTTTTAATGTAGTCTAGAGGAGGGTTTAGTCTTTTTTAATGTAGTCTAGAGGAGGGTTTAGTCTTTTTTTATGTAGTCTAGAGGAGGGTTTAGTATTTTTTTTAATGTAGTCTATAGGAGGGTTTATAGGCTAGTTAGAGTGGAGTTTTTATGCAGCTTAACCAGTGGCTGTGCTGTGTAGGGCTACAGTGACAGTTCAGGAGGAGAGTCAAAGGCATCTGCCTGAAAATAATGTTTGATGACTTGCCTAGTTAAATAAAGGTTAGTCGAAGTTAAAAAAAAAAACATGCGCGTGGACTAGCTTATGTTCTGTTCAGCTTGAGAAGGAGAGCGCAAAGATGAAAAGGAGGACCGGAGGTTAACTGATTCTGCTACTATTATAATCTATTTTATTAACAACAATATGTTTCTTGCTCATGATGTATTCGTCAGAGTTAAGTGATATATCAGGGAACGGCAGGTAGCCTCGTGGTTAAAGTGTTGGGCTAGTAACCAGCAGGTAGCCTCGTGGTTAGAGTGTTGGGCCAGTTACCAGCAGGTAGCCTAGTGGTTAGAGTGTTGGGCCAGTAACCAGCAGGTAGCCTAGTGGTTAGAGTGTTGGGCCAGTAACCAGCAGGTAGCCTAGTGGTTAGAGTGTTGGGCCAGTAACCAGCAGGTAGCCTAGTGGTTAGAGTGTTGGGCCAGTAACCAGCAGGTAGCCTAGTGGTTAGAGTGTTGGGCCAGTTACCAGCAGGTAGCCTAGTGGTTAGAGTGTTGGGCCAGTAACCAGCAGGTAGCCTAGTGGTTAGAGTGTTGGGCCAGTATCCAGCAGGTTGCCTAGTGGTTAGAGTGTTGGACTAGTAACCAGCAGGCCTACAGCCGGAGCTGCCAAGGTAGAAATATGTTGTTCTAGCCCTTGACCAAGGTAGCCAGTTAACCCACAGGTAGCCTAGGTTGGTTAAGAGTGTTGTCCAGTTAACTGAGGTTGCCAAGTGGTTAGAGATATAAAGAAGTATCCAACAGTGTTTTGTTCCGTGATGCTTTATGCTAGAAACAAGCTGTAAAAACCTGGGAAAGTCTTGACTCCGATGCAAATGAGGATATCATTGTTTCATTTCTTTGACATTCAGACATTCGCTCCTTTGCACCCCATTATTTGTATTTCTACTTTGCACATTCTTCCACTGCAAATCTACCATTCCAGTGTTTTACTTGCTATATTGTATTTACTTTGCCACCATGGCCTTTTTTTGCCTTTACCTGGTTATCTCACCTCATTTGGGCACATCGTATATAGACTTGTTTCTACTGTATTATTGAGTGTTGTTTGTTTAACTCCATGGTAACTCTGTGGTTGTAGTGTTGCTTTGCTTTATCTTGGCCAGGTCGCCAGTTGTAAATAGTAGAACTTGTTCTCAACCACCTGGTTAAATAAAGGTGAAATAAATAAATAAAATAAGAGGCTGAGCTACAACCTTCTATAGCCAAGAAGACAAAAAAAAGCCTGACTTTGGTTGGGAGTAATTAATTCTATCATTATCAACAGATTAGCCGATTCACTTTGGTACAATAGAATATGTTTAAACTCAGACAGCAGGGTAACCTTGTGACCTCCTCTAGAGGTTAAGCCACGGAAGAAGAGCAGCCAGCAGTTAAAGTGTACATTTTTCTGTGTCAGTAACTCTGTCTGGGGTGGAAGATAGGCCTACTCTGTCTGGTGGTGGAAAGGTAGAAACTATGTTGGGGTTCTGCCCTTGTCCAAGGCAGTTAACCTACTCTGTCCTAGGTTGTCATTGTCTAAGAATTTGTCCTTAACTGTCTGGGGTGAAATAAAAATATAACAGTGTTTTGTTCCGTGATGCTTTATGCTAGAAACAAGCTGTAAAAACCTGTCTGGGGTGGAAAGCCCTGGGGTGGAGAGGTAGGCCCCACTCTGTCTGGGGTGGAAAAACTCTGTCTGGGGTGACTGGGGTTTTGTTGGGTGATGCTTTATGGTAGAAACAAGCTGTCTGTCCTGGGAAAGGTCTTGACTCCGATGCAAATGAGGATATCATTGTTTCATTTCTTTGACATTCAGACATTCGCTCCTTTGCACCCCATTATTTGTATTTCTACTTTGCACATTCTTCCACTGCAAATCTACCATTCCAGTGTTTTACTTGCTATATTGTATTTACTTTGCCACCATGGCCTTTTTTTGCCTTTACCCCACTTATCTCACCTCATTTGCTCACATCGTATATAGACTTGTTTCTACTGTATTATTGACTGTATGTTTGTTTTACTCCATGTGTAACTCTGTGTCGTTGTATGTGTCGAACTGCTTTGCTTTATCTTGGCCAGGTCGCACTCTGTCTGTAAATGAGAACTACCTGGTCTGGGGTGGAAGTGAGAACTACTGGCTCTGTCTGGGGTGGAAAGGTTCTCTGGGGTGGCCTACCTGGTTGGAAATAACTCTGTGAAATAAATAAATAAAATAAGAGGCTGAGCTACAACCTTCTATAGCCAAGAAGACAAAAAAAAATGACTTTGCTTGGGAAGTAATCTAATTCTATCATTATCAACTGATTAAGCGATTCACTTTCTGTACAATAGAATATGTTTAAACTCAGACAGCTTTGAGGGAAACACTTGTGACCTCCTCTCGTTGGGTTAAGCCACGGAAGAAGGCAGCCAGCAGTTAAAGCATCATTTGGGGTGGTCAGTAGTGGTCCACTCTGTCTGGGGTGGAAACTCTGTCTGGGGTGGAAAGGTACTACTCTGTCTGGGGTGGAAAGGTAGGTCCTACTCTGTCTGGGGTGGAAAGGTAGGCCTACTCTGTCTGGGGTGGAAAGGTAGGTCCTACTCTGTCTGGGGTGGAAAGGTAGGACCTACTCTGTCTGGGGTGGAAAGGTAGGACCTACTCTGTCTGGGGTGGAAAGGTAGGACCTACTCTGTCTGGGGTGGAAAGGTAGGACCTACTCTGTCTGGGGTGGAAAGGCAGACCTACTCTGTCTGGGGTGGAAAGGTAGCCCTACTCTGTCTGGGGTGGAAAGGTAGGTCCCACTCTGTCTGGGGTGGAAAGGTAGGCCCCACTCTGTCTGGGGTGGAAAGGTAGGCAGGCCTAACTTGTGAAAGTACCTTGCTCAGATTTCTAATGACATCTCAGATTTAATTATTTGCAAACAGGGACAGTTTCATTGCAAGCAACATACACTGATTTTCCAGTTGAGCAATATGAAATGATGAACACACAGGTCTACTCTGTCATTTTGGTAATTTGTGTGGTATTAAAGAGATTCCGCTAATATGTAAATCAAATCAAAGTTTAAAGGTCATGTGCGCTGAATACAACAGGTGTAGTAGGGTGGTCTACTCTGTCTGAATACAAAGGTGGTCTACTCTGTCTGGGGTGGAAAGGTAGGTCTGAAATGCTGAATACAACAGGTGTAGTAGACCTCACAGTGAAATGCTGAATACAACAGGTGTAGTAGACCTTACAGTGAAATGCTGAATACAACAGGTGTAGTAGACCTTACAGTGAAATGCTGAATACAACAGGTGTAGTAGACCTTACAGTGAAATGCTGAATACAACAGGTGTAGTAGACCTTACAGTGAAATGCTGAATACAACAGGTGTAGTAGACCTTACAGTGAAATGCTGAATACAACAGGTGTAGTAGACCTTACAGTGAAATGCTGAATACAACAGGTGTAGTAGACCTTACAGTGAAATGCTGAATACAAAGGTGTAGTAGACTTACAGTGAAATGCTGAATACAACAGGTGTAGTAGACCTTACAGTGAAATGCTGAATACAACTGGGGTGGAAAGTAGACCTTACAGTGAAATGCTGAATACAAAGGTGTAGTAGACCTCACAGTGAAATGCTGAATACAACAGGTGTAGTAGACCTACTACAGTGAAATGCTGAATACAACAGGTGTAGTAGACCTTACAGTGAAATGCTGAATACAACAGGTGTAGTAGACCTTACAGTGAAATGCTGAATACAACAGGTGTAGTAGACCTTACAGTGAAATGCTGAATACAACAGGTGTAGTAGACCTTACAGTGAAATGCTGAATACAACAGGTGTAGTAGACCTTACAGTGAAATGCTGAATACAACAGGTGTGTAGAAAGGTACAGTGAAATGGGGTGAATACAACAGGTGTAGTAGACCTACAGTGAAATGCTGAATACAACAGGTGTAGTAGACCTCACAGTGAAATGCTGAATACAACAGGTGTAGTAGACCTCACAGTGAAATGCTGAATACAACAGGTGTAGTAGACCTCACAGTGAAATGCTGAACACAACAGGTGTAGTAGACCTCACAGTGAAATGCTGAACACAACAGGTGTAGTAGACCTTACAGTGAAATGCTGAATACAACAGGTGTAGTAGACCTTACAGTGAAATGCTGAATACAACAGGTGTAGTAGACCTTACAGTGAAATACTCTGAATACAACGTGTGGTAGAGATTGCTAATATGTAAATCAAATCAAAGTTTAGACCTCACAGTGAAATGATGAATACAACAGGTGTAGTAGACCTCACAGTGAAATGCTGAATACAACAGGTGTAGTAGACCTCACAGTGAAATGCTGAATACAACAGGTGTAGTAGACCTTACAGTGAAATGCTGAATACAACAGGTGTAGTAGACCTTACAGTGAAATGCTGAATACAACAGGTGTAATAGACCTTACAGTGAAATGCTGAATACAACAGGTGTAGTAGACCTCACAGTGAAACGATGAATAAAACAGGTGTAGTAGACCTTACAGTGAAATGCTGAATACAACAGGTGTAGTAGACCTCACAGTGAAATGCTGAATACAACAGGTGTAGTAGACCTTACAGTGAAATGCTGAATACAACAGGTGTAGTAGACCTTACAGTGAAATGCTGAATACAACAGGTGTAGTAGACCTCACAGTGAAATGCTGAATACAACAGGTGTAGTAGACCTCACAGTGAAATGCTGAATACAACAGGTGCAGTAGACCTTACAGTGAAATGCTTACTTACAGGCTCTAACCAATAGTGCAAAAAAGTTATTAGGTGAACAATAGGTAGATAAAGAATGGCTTTATACAGTAGAGGCTATATACAGTAGTGAGGCTATATACAGTAGAGGCTATATACAGTAGTGAGGCTATATACAGTAGAGAGGCTATATACAGTAGAGCTATATACAGGCTATATACAGTAGAGGGCTATATACAGTAGAGAGGCTATATACAGTAGAGAGGCTATATACAGTAGAGGCTATATACAGTAGAGGCTATATACAGTAGAGAGGCTATATACAGTAGAGAGGCTATATACAGTAGAGAGGCTACATACAGTACAGAGAGGCTATATACAGTAGAGGCTATATACAGTAGAGAGGCTACATACAGTAGAGAGGCTACATACAGTAGTGAGGCTACATACAGTAGAGAGGCTATATACAGTAGAGAGGCTATATACAGTAGAGGGGCTATATACAGTAGAGAGGCTATATACAGTAGAGAGGCTATATACAGTAGAGAGGCTACATACAGTAGAGAGGCTATATACAGTAGAGAGGCTACATACAGTAGAGAGGCTACATACAGTAGAGAGGCTATATACAGTAGAGGGGCTATATACAGTAGAGGGGCTATATACAGTAGAGAGGCTATATACAGTAGAGAGGCTATATACAGTAGAGAGGCTATATACAGTAGAGAGGCTATATACAGTAGAGAGGCTATATACAGTAGAGAGGCTATATACAGTAGAGGCTATATACAGTAGAGGGGCTATATACAGTAGAGAGGCTATATACAGTAGAGAGGCTATATAGGCTATATACAGAGAGGCTATATACAGCTATATAGTAGGGGCTATATACAGTAGAGAGGCTATATACAGTAGAGAGGCTATATACAGTAGTGAGGCTATATACAGTAGTGAGGCTATATACAGTAGAGGCTATATACAGTAGAGATGCTATATACAGTAGAGGGGCTATATACAGTAGAGGCTATATACAGTAGAGGCTATATACAGCAGAGAGGCTATATAGACACCGGTTAGTCAGGCTGAGGTAGTATGTACATGAATGTATAGTTAAAGTGACTATGCATATATAATGAACAGAGAGTAGCAGCCATGTAAAAGAGGGGTTGGTGGGTGGCGGGACAATGCAGATAGTCCGGGTAGCCATTTGATTACCTGTTCAGGAGTCTTATGGCTTGGGGGTAAAAACTGTTGAGAAGCCTTTTTGTCTGAGACTTGGCACTCCAGTACCACTTGCCATGCGGTAGTAGAGAGAACAGTCTATGACTAGGTTGGCTGGGATCTTTGACAATTTGTTGGGCCTTCCTCTGACACCAACTGGTATAGAGGTCCTGGATGGCAGGGAGCTTGGGCCCAGTGATGTACTGGGCCGTACGCACTACCCTCTGTAGTGCCTTGCGGTCAGAGGCCGAGCAGTTGCCGTACCAGGCAGTAATGCAACCAGTCAGGATGCTCTTGATGGTGCAGCTGTAGAACTTTTTGAGGATCTGAGGACCCATGCCAAATCTTTTTAGTTTCCTGAGGGGGAATAGGCATTGTCATGCCCTCTTCACAACTGTCTTGGTGTGTTTGGACCATTCTAGTTTATTGTTGTTGTGGCCACCAAGGAACTTGAAGCCCTCAACCTGCTCCACTACAGCCCCGTCGATGAGAATGGGGCGTGCTCGGTCCTCCATTTCCTGCAGTCCATAATAATCTCCTTAGTCTTGGTTACAATGAGGGATAGGTTGTTATTCTGGCACCAGCTGGCCAGGTCTCTGACTTCCTCCCTATTGACTGTCTCGTCGCTGATCAGGCCTACCACTGTTGTGTCATCTGAAAACTTAATGATGGTGTTGGAGTCATGCCTAGCCATGTAGTTGTGGGTGAACAGGGAGTACAGGAGGGGACTGAGCACGCACCCCTGGGGTGCTCCAGTGTTGAGGATCAGCATGGCAGATGTGTTGCTACCATCCGGAAGTCCAGGATCCAGTTGCAGAGGGAGGTGTTTAGTCCCAGGATCCTTAGCTTAGTGATGAGCTTTGAGGGTACTATGGTGTTGAACCCTGAGCTGTCATCAATGAAAAGCATTCTCACATAAGTGTTCCTTTTATCCAGGTGTGAAAGGGCAGTGTGGAGTGATATAGAGATTGCATCATCTGTGGATCTGTTTGGGATAATGCAAATTGGAGTGGGTATAGGGTTTCTGGGATAATGGTGTTGATGTAAGCCATTACCAACCTTTCAAAGCACTTCATGGCTACAGACATGAGTGCTATGGGTCTGTAGTAATTTGGTTGCCTTTGTGTTCTTGGGCACAGGGACTATGGTGGTCTGCTTGAAACATGTTGGTTTTACAGACTAAATCAGGGACATGTTGAAAATGTCAGTGAAGACACCTGCCAGCTGGTCAGCACATGCCCAGAGCACACATCCTGGTAATCCATCTGGCCCGCAGCCTTGTGTATGTTGACCTGTTTAAAGGTCTTACTCACGTTGGCTATGGAGAGCGTGTTCACACAGTCGTCTGGAACAGCTGATGCTCTCATGTATGCCTCAGTGTTGCTTGCCTCAAAGCGAGCATAGAAGTGATTTAGCTCGTCTGGTCTAGGCTCGTGTCACTGGGCAGCTCGCGGCTGTGCTTCAGTAATATTAGTTAATCAGTAATGTTTGAGTTATAGTCAGTAATATTAGTTATTGTCAGTAGTATTAGTTAGTCAGTGAATCAGTAAAATGAGTGTTATATGTTGTGGTCAAGCCTGAACTGTGTTTTTCAAATGCATGGCATTTCCACCAAAATATTCTTTGGTAGGCTTTCTTTAGTGAGGCAATTGGCTTCTGATATACAGTGGGGGAAAACGTATTTAGTCAGCCACCAATTGGGCAAGTTCTCCCACTTAAAAAGATGAGGCCTGTAATTTTCATCATAGGTACACTTCAACTATGACAGACAAAATGAGAAAAATAATCCAGAAAATCACATTGTAGGATTTTTTATTAATTTATTTGCAAATTATGGTGGAAAATAAGTATTTGGTCAATAACCAAAGTTTATCTCAAAACTTTGTTATATAACCTTTGATGGCAATGACAGAGGTCAAATGTTTTCTGTAAGTCTTCACAAGGTTTTCACACACTGTTGCTGGTATTTTGGCCCATTCCTCCATGCAGATCTCCTCTAGAGCAGTAATGTTTTGGGGCTGTTGCTGGGCAACACGGACTTTCAACACCCTCCAAATATTTTCTATGGGGTTGAGATCTGGAGACTGGCTAGGCCACTCTAGAACCTTGAAATGCTTCTTACGAAGCCACTCCTTTGTTGCCTGGGCGGTGTGTTTGGGATCATTGTCATGCTGAAAGACCCAAACACATTTCATCTTCAATGCCCCTGCTGATGGAAGGAGGTTTTCACTCAATCTCACGATACATGGCCCCATTCATTCTTTCCAGCCCCAAAGCATGATGTTTCCACCCCCATGCTTCACAGTAGGTATGGTGTTCTTTGGATGCAACTCAGCATTCTTTATCCTCCAAACACGATGAGTTGAGTTTTTACCAAAAAGTTCTATTTTGGTTTCATCTGACCATATGACATTCTCCCAATCTTCTTCTGGATCATCCAAATGCTCTCTGGCAAACTTCAGACGGGCCTGGACATGTACTGGCTTCAGCAGGGGGACACGTCTGGCACTGCAGGATTTTGAGTCCCTGGCGGCGTAGTGTGTTACTGATGGTAGGCTTTGTTACTTTGGTCCCAGCTCTTTGCAGGTCATTCACTAGGTCCCCCCGTGTGGTTCTGGGATTTTTGCTCACCGTTCTTGTGATCATTTTGACACCACGGGGTGAGATCTTGCATGGAGCCCCAGATCGAGGGAGGTTATCAGTAGTTTTGTATGTCTTCCATTTCCTAATAATTGCTCCAACAGTTGATTTCTTCAAACCAAGCTGCTTACCTATTGCAGATTCAGTCTTTGCTGCCTGGTGCAGGTCTACAATTTTGTTTCTGGTGTCTTTTGACAGCTCTTTGGTCTTGGCCATAGTGGAGTTTGGAGTGTGACTGTTTGAGGTTGTGGACAGGTGTCTTTTATACTGATAACAAGTTCAAACAGGTGCCATTAATACAGGTAACGAGTGGAGGACAGAGGAGCCTCTTAAAGAAGAAGTTACAGGTCTGTGAGAGCCAGAAATCTTGCTTGTTTGTAGGTGACCAAATACTTATTTTCCATCATAATTTGCAAATTAATTCATAAAACTATCCTACAATGTGATTTTCTAGATTTCTCATTTTGTCTGTCATAGTTGAAATGTACCTATGATGAGAATTACAGGCCTCTCTCATCTTTTTAAGTGGGAGAACTTGCACAATTGGTGGCTGACTAAATTCTTTTTTGCCCCACTGTAGTACAACTCATATCAATAATACCGTGTCTAAGAAAGCTTCTGCCTGTCTTTGAGGTTTAGCTAAGTGTCTCACAATAATAACCTTCCTCTGCCCACAAGGATAGTCCATAAACAAATATCCAATGTTCTTCTGTCTTTCCAGGAGAACAATATCTATGAGGCTTGGGGGAGCATTAGTAGCTGTGGTAGGATGCATTTCAAGGAGAATTTGCCCTTTTGATCTTGTGATCTCTACTCCTAAGGAAATTGCTTCTACTATCTGAGTGTAGTCTAATGATTGCAGAACAGAGAAAAACATTGATGTAAAAAATAATATCTGTCTTAAGATGTCAGGATTCCGGAACCGAAGCTTGTTTTCAAAGGAAGTCTATGCTTAGGCTATAATGAAGTGTAGCAATATAGTGAAAACCTATTTTGTGATGAAAACAATCAAAGGGTACAGGACATGATTCACTCTAGGAACACAATATATTTTCATGCATTCATATTCTGATGTATGCATGGTTTGAGTACATTGTGTTAGCTACATAACCTGACATGGTCTGACCACACAGCACCCGAATGTGTTAACTCCATAACCTGCCATGTAGGATGGTCTGACCACACAGCACCTGAAGAAAGCCAAGTTGATGTTCTTCTACACTCGCTACCCGAGTTCCAACGTACTCAAAACCTTTTTCTCCGATGTCCAGGTATTAAAACAGTATCTTGTTAATGAAGGACCTATCCTATGGCGTGTTCTACTGGTAGAGTGAAGGACCTATCCTATGGCGTGTTCTACTGGTAGAGTGAAGGACCTATCCTATGGCGTGTTCTACTGGTAGAGTGAAGGACCTATCCTATGGTGTGTTCTACTGGTAGAGTGAAGGACCTATCCTATGGCGTGTTCTACTGGTAGAGTGAAGGACCTATCCTATGGCGTGTTCTACTGGTAGAGTGAAGGACCTATCCTATGGCGTGTTCTACTGGTAGAGTGAAGGACCTATCCTATGGCGTGTTCTACTGGTAGAGTGAATGCCTGAATTGGCAAACCAATGTTGAGATAAAATCCCTTAATTGAAAACAATCACTGAACACATAACTGTGGGCAATTTGCTTTTATTCAAATAGTTCATACATGATTTATTGACAAAGACAGGCGAAAACAGTGGGATGACCAACACACACACACACACACACTAAATGAAATAACAAAAAGCAATAATATCTTAGAATGTACTTACTGTTTGTTTCTTTGCGTCCCCATACAGCTCACTCGGTGTATCATGTCCCAGCTGATTAAATGGTTTAGCAACTTCAGAGAGTTCTACTATATTCAGATGGAGAAGTTTGCCCGCCAGGAGTGGAGGGGTTAACAGTGTGGGGACCAATGCAGTGAGATAACTCAAGCTCTTCAGAGAAAACATCACTACAACAAGGCCAATGACTTTCAGGTAGGCTAAAACATCTTGTTTGTGTATTCAAAGAGATCTCGCTCGTGTAGTCATTTAGCCTCATATGACCATCCTGATCGAGAGAGTTTTCATTCTGTTTTGCTAAGTGGATTTACACCGAATTAAAAAAAATAAAAATAAAATCTGTATATCGAAACAGAATGTCAGACCAGGATGGTCGTAAGAGGATAGAATTCATTGTGCTGCTCACGCCTTCACCTCTCTAATGTATTTATAATGCATATCTTCATCAAAAAATACATCTTAAGTTTGCTCAGGTGGATCAGACAGACAAAGGATAAAATAGTTTGCATAATACATTGTTTATGGGTGGTTGGCATGTACAACAGGTGTGTTAGTGGAAGTCTACATGTACAACAGGCGTGTTAGTGGAAGTCTACATGTACGACAGGTGTGTTAGAGGAAGTCTACATGTACGACAGGTGTGTTAGAGGAAGTCTACATGTACGACAGGTGTGTTAGTGGACGTCTACATGTACGACAGGTGTGTTAGAGGAAGTCTACATGTACAACAGGTGTGTTAGTGGAAGTCTACATGAATACGACAGGTGTGTTAGTGGAAGTCTACATATGACGACAGGTGTGTTAGAGGAAGTCTACATTCTGGTGTGTTAGTGGACGTCTACATGTACGACAGGTGTGTTAAAAGTCTACATGTAAAGGTGTGTTAGTGGAAGTCTACATGTACGACAGGTGTGTTAGAGGAAGTCTACATGACGACAGGCGTGTTAGTGGAAGTCTACATGTACGACAGGCGTGGTAGAGGAAGTCTAATGTATTTATAAGGTGTGTTAGTCAAAAGTCATACATCTTAAGGTGTGTTAGGGAAGTCAGACATGTACAACAGGTGTAAAGTGGAAGTCTACATGTACAACAGGTGTGTTAGTGGAAGTCAACATGTACGACAGGCGTGTTAGTGGAAGTCTACATGTACGACAGGCGTGTTAGTGGACGTCTACATGTACGACAGGCGTGTTAGTGGAAGTCTACATGTACGACAGGCGTGTTAGTGGACGTCTACATGTACGACAGGCGTGTTAGTGGACGTCTACATGTACGACAGGCGTGTTAGTGGACGTCTACATGTACGACAGGCGTGTTAGTGGACGTCTACATGTACGACAGGCGTGTTAGTGGAAGTCTACATGTACGACAGGCGTGTTAGTGGAAGTCTACATGTACGACAGGCGTGTTAGTGGACGTCTACATGTACGACAGGTGTGTTAGTGGACGTCTACATGTACGACAGGCGTGTTAGTGGAAGTCTACATGTACGACAGGCGTGTTAGTGGAAGTCTACATGTACGACAGGCGTGTTAGTGGAAGTCTACATGTACAACAGGCGTGTTAGTGGAAGTCAACATGTACAACAGGCGTGTTAGTGGAAGTCAACATGTACAACAGGTGTGTTAGTGGACGTCTACATGTACGACAGGCGTGTTAGTGGACGTCTACATGTACGACAGGCGTGTTAGAGGAAGTCTACATGTACAACAGGTGTGTTAGAGGAAGTCTACATGTACAACAGGCGTGTTAGAGGAAGTCTACATGTACAACAGGCGTGTTAGTGGAAGTCTACATGTACGACAGGCGTGTTAGTGGAAGTCTACATGTACGACAGGTGTGTTAGTGGAAGTCTACATGTACGACAGGTGTGTTAGTGGAAGTCTACATGTACGACAGGTGTGTTAGTGGAAGTCTACATGTACGACAGGCGTGTTAGTGGAAGTCTACATGTACAACAGGTGTGTTAGAGGAAGTCTACATGTACGACAGGCGTGTTAGTGGAAGTCTACATGTACAATAGGTGTATTAGTGGAAGTCTACATGTACGACAGGCGTGTTAGTGGAAGTCAACATGTACAACAGGTGTGTTAGAGGAAGTCTACATGTACAACTGATACACAGCACTATGCGAACACACCTTCAAATTAGTGGATTCAGGCTATTTAAGCCACACCCGTTGCTGACAGGTGTATATAATCAAGCACACCGCCATGCAATCTCCATAGACAAACATTGACAGCAGAATAGCCTTTAATGAAGAGCTCAGTGACTTTCAAATGCGGCACCGTCATAGGATGCCACCTTTCCAACAAATCAGTTTGTCAAATTTCTGCCCTGCTCGATCTGCCCCGGTCAACTGTAAGTGCTGTTATTGTGAAGTTGAAACGTCTAGGAGCAACAACGGCTCAGCCGCAAAGTGGTAGGCCACCAAAGCTCACAGAAAGGGACAACCAAGTGCTGAAGCGCGTAAAAAATAATTTGTCCTGGATTGCAACACTCACTACCAAGTTCCAAACTACCTCTGGGAGCAACGTCAGCACTAGAACGGTTTGTCGGAAGATTCATGAAATGTGTTTCCATGGCCGAGCAGCCGCACACAAGCCAAAGATCACCATATAAAATGCCAAGCATCGGCTGGAGTGGTAAAGCTCGCCACCATTGGATTCTGGAACAGTGAAAATACATTCTCTGGAGTGATGAATCACGCTTCACCATCTGGCAGTCCGACAGACGAATCTGGGTTTGACGGATGCCAGGAGAATGTTACCTGCCCGACTGCATAGTGGCAACTGTAAAGTTTGGTGGAGGAGGAATAATGGTCTGGGGTTGTTTTTCATGGTTCGGCCCCCTTAGTTCCAGTGAAGGGAAATCTTAACGCTACAGCATACAATGACATTCTAGATGATTCTGTGTTTCCAACTTTATGGTAACAGTTTGAGGAAGGCCCTTTCCTGTTTCAGCATGACAATTCCCCTGTGTATAAAGCGAGGTCCATACAGAAATGGTTTGTCAAGATCGGTGTGGAAGAACTTGACTTGCCTGCACGGAGCCCTGACCTCAACCCCGTCGAATACCTTTGGGATGAATTGGAACGCCGACTGCGAGCCAGGCCTAATCGCCCAACCACAGTCCCTGACCTCACCAATACTCTTGTGGCTGAATGGAAGCAAGTCCCTGCAGCAATGTTCCAACATCTAGTGGAAAGCCTTCCCAGAAGAGTGGAGGCTGTTATAGCAGCAATGTTCCAACATCTAGTGGAAAGCCTTCCCAGAAGAGTGGAGGCTGTTATAGCAGCAAAGGGGAGACCAACTCCATATTAATGCCCATTTCGGAATATGTTTGATGAGCAGGTGTCCACATACTTTTGTAGTGTACTGTATTTTAGTGGAAGTCTAAACACAGATTTTTGTTTGAGTGTTTTATACCTGTACACATCTACAAAGATCAATGCAGTATGGTGAGTTGGTGAACACACAAACAAACAAAAAACAACACATCTGTTTATTTATAAAGATGTGTTGTGGAGGTTTTGTTTTGAAGCCACAAACAGGTCCCCGAATCAAAGTAGCCCCATAACATCAAAGACCACCACCAGACCCACATAAAAAAATACTACAGTTTACTATAGAATACTCTTGTACTTAGTATAGAATATTGTGTTCTGTAGTATACTATACTACTCTAGTTTCCCTTGATCATGTAGTGCTTACTGTATAATTGTGTAGTATACTGTAAAATATTATACTCCACACTATAGTATACCTCGATCATGTAGTGCTTACTATATAGCAATATGTCCAATTTGTAAGTCGCTCTGGATAAGAGCGTCTGCTAAATGACTTAAATGTAATGTAAATGTGGTAGTATTACTGTACGGCAAATTGTATTGATATGCTAATATTAATTTGCATATGCCCTGCCCATTCCCCTCCCCCATATCCCAATTTATGCCACCCATGAGTGAGAAACCTGCAACCAAGTATAGTCTTTATATGGTGTTCCCAAGAGGTTAGAGAAAAGGATAGACTTTATGAACTGAGCTGTTCAGACCCCAGCCCAACTTATAGGTTTTGGACAATTTGCTATTTTCATATTTGTACAGTTGATTTCCTCAAGGACAAAACCTGATAAAAATACCATGGTAAATACTACAGTCTACTGCATTAATGTTCACAAAAATACTACAGTCTACTGCAGTAATGTTCACAAAAATACTAGTCTACTGCAGTAATGTTCACAAAAATACTAGTCTACTGCAGTAATGTTTGCAAAAAAAATACTACAGTAAATACTAGTCTACTGCAGTAGTTCACAAAAATACTACATATACTACAATCATATCAACAAAAACACTATAGAGTAAACACTAGTGTTTTTTTTGTGCAAACACAAACAGTAGTACTTTTTCCCTATGGGTATTTTACAGTAGGCATGGGGTTATTTTTCTTCAAATGCATCATTCTTTCAACAACACAACCAACCACTGATGTGCGTGGCCAAAGAGCTCTATTGTCATCTGACAATAACACTGGTTCCAATCCGAGGGCCAATGCCGTTTAGCCAACTCCAGGTATTTTTTTACACTTGTTGGATGATATTACACTAGAATGATACAGAAAAGAACCCCATTTCACAGTGGATCTTTGAAGTTATGGGGCTATTTTGCTTCCAACGGTCCTGGGGCCTTTGTTTAGGTCAACAGCATCATTAACGTAACTCACTGCCAGGATATTTTAGCCCAAAACTTGGTTGCCTCTGCTAGAAGACTGAAACTTGGCCGCAAGTGGATCTTCCAGCAAGACAACAACCCCAACAACAAATCAAAAATTCAGAAAAAGAAATGGTTAATTGACCACAAAAATCAAAATTTTGCAACGGCCATCTCAGTCTCCGGACTTGAACCCCATTGAAAACCGATGGTTTGAATCAAAAGAGGACAGTCTGTAAGAGCAGACTAAGAATATTAAGGGTCTGGAAAGATTCTGTATGGACGAATGATCTCGGATCCTTTCCAATGTAATAATAATAATATATCCCATTTAGCATGATCTCAGATCCTTTCCAATGTGTTCTAGCAATCTCATAAAACTTGGATAATGTGTTCTAGAATCTCATAAAACATAGTAGGGAAACGGCTCCGTGCCATTATCCTCGCAAGGGCAGGTATTGAAAACAGGTACCAATATTCACCCCCCAGCTTTTAGATAATTTGTTGTGAACCTTTTTCCTGCGCTCTTATATTAGCATTAAAAAAAAAGATCCAATTTGTTTTGTTTTACAATCTCTCAGTATTTGAATTTATCTCGGGTGCCAATAATTTTGGGCCTGATTAACAACGTTCGTTCAGAGGGGTAGAGTTGGAGAGTTCATTACTCTTGTTGTTGTTGCTTATTCTTTCAGATGTCTTGCTTGCTAAAGCTGGTTGGAGACTAGAATAGTTTATTAGTCCATCAGAGACTGAAATGTTTATTCTGCCCCCCCCCAAACAAGCCTCCTGCCAGCCTGTTTACTCACCCAAGCATTGTGATCTCCTCTCTCAGGCCACTGAGCACATGACACAAGTCATTTAGGACAACAGATGGTGCCAAAGATCCACAAAAATGAATTTGTTTCCTGCTGAAAAAAACCCATTTATGTTGGCATAAAAAGCATGTATACCTTACCATCAACACATCTGACAAAAGTGACAGAATTACATTGTATATGAGAAAATGTACCATATCCTACTCAGATGTCATCATACAGTCCTTGGTCTGTATAGGTTAAGAGCTATAATGTTGATCTCAGGGATGGTCAGTCATTGCATCTATAGCTCTTGTCTATACATTTGCAAGTGGTTACATTTCTCGAGCACCCATCATCTTTTTATCCAAAATGGTGGTGGCTTTGTTTGAATTGCAGATTGCCCTTTTGAAATCTAACTGATTGTGCCTTTTATCCACAGGTCCCCGATAGGTTTCTTGAGGTGGCTGAGATCACACTACAGGAGTTTTACATTGCCATCTCTCTGGCCAGAGACTCGGACCCATCCTGGAAGAAAGTCATCTATAAGGTCATCTGTAAACTGGACAGTGACGTACCGGCTGACCTCAAAGCCCCCTTCACAGCGTAGAAAGAGCCAGACAAGAGAGGAGTTTAACCCAGGATGATTGGCGCTGTATTAAAAAATATATATATATATTTCCCTTGCATGTCCCACTGAATTTAAGCATCCCTCAAAAAGCTCACCTCACAACATAGACCTTTTTGCAATTTGATTTCCACGATTCCTCTCCTTTAAAAAACAAAATGAGGGAAGAGGAAACTTGTAAACAAATGAGGGAAACTTGTAAACAAATGCACGGGTAAGAAAAGACTCCTATAGTCAGAGGTGTGTGTGTAATCCTTTTATGTATAAATATTCTCTCTTAATGCCAGAGGCCTCTACTGAATGTGTGTCACTATCAATGTTGACACTTCTGGATAAAAGCATCTGCAAAATACCATATTAACTGCAGTAGACCTACAGCTAAAATACCATTTTTAACTGCAGTAGGCTTACAGCATCTGCTAAATACCATTTTAACTGCAGTAGGCTTACAGCATCTGCTAAATACCATTTTAACTGCAGTAGGCTTACAGCATCTGCTAAATACCATATTAACTGCAGTAGGACTACAGCTAAAATACCATATTAACTGCAGTAGGACTACAGCAGCCTACTATCCATGCCACAAACAGAAAGATCTGCCATGTGCGAGTGTCTGTAGTTTTGTGAATCTCTGGGCAAAATACATTTCTGTTAGACATGTGAATCAAAATGGAATTGGCCTGTCGAGCAGCCTTATCAACCAGTATATCATTTTAAAACAGGCATAATGAATTGTACAACGTGTATTTTTTTTTTTTGCTATATCAACACGATTAACAATAATAATACAAGAGGCCTTGGTTCACGTTTTCTTTTATACATACATCAATTGAAACAAGCATTTTGCAGGCATATTAAGTACCTGCAGTATGTTAGGATTATTTGATTAGATAAATCAAAATATCTGTTTTCCAACTCTCAAGAGGACAGAAGGCAGACTGTGGCAAAGGAAAAAGACAGAGACAAAAATAAAAGCCACAAGAACAATATTCTTTAATATTAAAGCACGTATGGTCACAAGTGAGCTTTCTTTTCCTTCTACTCAAGACAATTTAGGTTTTTACCAAAAAATTAATTGTTGCAATTGATGTGACATTTATACAGTCGTGGACAAATGTTTTGAGAATGACACATATTCATTTTCGAAGTCTGCTGCCTCAGTTTGTATGATGGCAATTTGCATATACTCCAGAATGTTATGAAGAGTGATCAGATGAATTGCAATTAATTGCAATGTTCCTCTTTGCCATGCAAATTAACTGAATCCCCCCCCCAATTCCACTGCATTTCAGCCCTGCCACAAAAGGACCAGCTGACATCATGTCAGTGAATCTCTTGTTAACACAGCTGTGAGTGTTGACGAGGACAAGGCTGGAGATCACTCTGTCATGCTGATTGAGTTTGAATAACAGACTGGAAGCTTGGAATCATTGTTCTTCCTCTGTCAACCATGGTTACCTGCAAGGAAACACGTGCCGTCATCATTGCACAAAAAGGGCTTCACAGGCAAGGATATTGCTGCCAGTAAGATTGTACCTAAATCAACCATTTATCAGATCATCAAGAACTTCAAGGAGAGAGGTTAAATTGTTGTGAAGGTGGCTTCAGGGCGCCCAAGAAAGTCCAGCAAGCATCAGGACCGTCCCCTAAAGTTGATTCAGCTGCAGGATCGGGGTACCACCAGTACAGAGCTTGCTCAGGAATGGCAGCAGGCAGGTGTGAGTGCATCCGTACGCACAGCGAGCAAAGACTTTTGGAGGATGGCCTGGTGTCAAGAAGGGCAACAAAGAAGACACTTCTCTCCAGGAAAAACATCAGGGACAGACTGATATTCTGCAAAAGGTACAGGGATTGGTCTGCTGAGGACTGGGGTAAAGTCCTTTTCCGATGAATCCCCTTTCTGATTGTTTGGGGCGTCCAGAAAAAAGCTTGTCCCGAGAAGACAAGGTGAGCGCTACCATCAGTCCTGTGTCATGCCAACAGTAAAGCATCCTGAGACCATTCATGTGTGGGAGTTGGCTCACTCACAATTTTGCCTAAGAACACGGCCATGAATAGAGAATGGTACCAACATATCCTCCGAGAGCAACTTCTCCCAACCATCCAGGAACAGTTTGGTGACGAACAATGCCTTGTTCCAGCATGATGGAGCACCTTGCCATAAGGCAAAAGTGATAAATAAGTGGCTCAGGGAACAACACATTGATATTTTGGGTCCGTGGCCAGGAAACTCCCCAGACCTTAATCCCATTGAGAACTTGTGGTCAATCCTCAAGAGGGTGGACAAACAAAAACCCACATTCTGACAAACTCAAAGCATTGCTTATGCAAGAATTGGCTGCCATCAGTCAGGATGTGGCCCAGAAGTTAATTGACAGCATGCCAGGGCGGATTGCAGAGGTCTTGAAAAGGGATCAACACTGCAAACATTGACTCTTTGCTTCAACTTCATGTAATTGTGAATAAAAGCATTTGACACTTAAATGCTTGTAATTATAATTCAGTATTCCATAGTAACACCTGACAAAAAATATCTAAAGACACTGAAGCAGCAAACTTGGTGGAAATTAATATTTGTGTCATTCGCAAAACTTTTGGCCATGACTGTAGAGTAACAATATATATTTGTAAAACACTGTAGAAAAATCCCATTTCACTTCATACAGCTGAAATGAAAGACAGTTGAATGACACCGAACAAAAAAATTACAACGCAACATGTGAAGTGTTGGTCCCATGTTTCCGCTGAAATAAAAGATCCCAGAAATGCTCCATACACACAAAAAAGTATTTTCTATAAAATGTTGTCCACACATTTGTTTACATCCCTGTTAGTGAGAATTTCACTGTTGCCAAGATAATCCAACATGATCATTACACAGGAGCACCTTGTGCTGGGGATAAAAGGCCACTCTAAAATGTGCAGTTTTGTCCCAAAACATAATGCCACAGATGTCTCAAGTTGAGGGAGCGTGTAGTTGGCATGCTGACTGCAGAAATGTCCACCAGAGCTGTTGTCAGATAATTTAATGTTCATTTCTCTACCATAAGCCGCCTCCAACGTCGTTTTAGATAATTTGTCAGTACGTCCACCCGGCCCCACAACGTGTATAGTGTGTGGTTTGCTGATGTCAACGTTGTGGACAGAGTGCCCCATGGTGGCGGTGAAGGTTATGGTATGGGCAGGCATAAGCTATGGACAACGAACACAATTTAATTTAAATGCAGAGATACCGTGATGACATCTTGAGGCCCGCTGTGAGGCCCATTTTTTAAAGGTATCTGTGACCAACAGATACATATCTGTATTCCCATTCATGTGAAATCCATAGATCAGAGCCAAATTAATTCATTTAAATTGACTAATTTCCTTATATAAATCTAAGTAAAATCTTTGAAATTGTTGCTTGTTGCATTTATATTTTTTGTTAATATCCATTAGCTACTACATATTGATTGGTAGAAATGTGCTTTGTTAGGTATTTTAGTATAAAAACATTCTGTAACTAACCACATTTTTAATTCAGTATTACTCACCTTGACGTCGCTCTGCTGAAAGTTCCAGCCATTGCCCAGGAAACGTCTAAGCTCCATATCGGCTATGCTAATTGAACAAGGTCTTCAACAGGTGTTCAGGTGATTATCTTCATAGCCAGCAACATCTGTTGATTGTCACTCAAAGCAGATGTTTCAGAGGCATGTAATCTAGGTCTTGTGCATCTTCAGTAAAATCGCATCACACAGCAATAGGACAATAGCTATCCCTGGGGCAAAGAGGTGTATAGAGATCGCAGTGTTGTATTTGTCCCTTCAGTAAAATCGCATCACACAGCAATAGGACAATAGCTATCCCTGGGGCAAAGAGGTGTATAGAGATCGCAGTGTTGTATTTGTCCCATTATAGCGTCTGTGAGCGCACGGGCAGCGCCATTGAGGCCATCTCCAGGTTGTACCTTTTCATCTTCTACAACTGCTATGAGTAGGTAAACAAACTGAAAGGGTGACGTACTGTCACCTGGAGTGTGTTTGTACAGGTATAGAGACGAGGTTGGTGACGTACTGTCACCTGGAGTGTGTTTGTACAGGTATAGAGACGAGGTTGGAGACGTACTGTCACCTGGAGTGTGTTGTTTGTACAGGTATAGAGATGAGGTTGGTGACGTACTGTCACCTGGAGTGTGTTGTACAGGTATAGAGATGAGGTTGGTGACGTACTGTCACCTGGAGTGTGTTTGTACAGGTATAGAGACGAGGTTGGTGACGTACTGTCACCTGGAGTGTGTTTGAAAAGGTATAGAGATGAGGTTGGTGACGTACTGTCACCTGGAGTGTGTTTGTACAGGTATAGAGACGAGGTTGGTGACGTACTGTCACCTGGAGTGTGTTGTACAGGTATAGAGATGAGGTTGGTGACGTACTGTCACCTGGAGTGTGTTGTACAGGTATAGAGACGGGGTTGGTGACGTACTGTCACGTGGAGTGTGTTTGTACAGGTATAGAGACGAGGTTGGTGACGTACTGTCACCTGGAGTGTGTTTGTACAGGTATAGAGACGAGGTTGGTGACATATTGCCACTGAGTTATGGAACATTTCCTCACAAGTACAATTATTTGTCTGATCCCTCGTGATGACCAGGAAACAATTGTGTGAACCTTCCTTAACCCATAAGGAAGGTCCCACCCAATTTGACTACTTCAAAATGGTGATAGTCCTCAATGGACGCTGCCCATGCTAAAACAGTTTTTTCGGGGCACTAAGAGTATAGACCAGTTGTTTAAATTTAAAAAGGGAAGTATGTTCTTCTATACAGTGAAACAGGTGGCAGCGCAGAGACAGCCCCTATGGGCTCTGGTCCAAAAGTAGTGCACTATAAATGGGAATAGGGAGTCGTTTGGGGCGCAGGCTTTGAGCTACAGTACAGAACATTTGGTACAGTATGCCATTCAACAACTATCCACAACTACAGGATACAGTGTATTCCTCTCAGATTGTCATAATTGACAATATTCACTCAACAGGATCATATAACCACGGCATGATAATCTCAGATTGACAGGTCAGAAACAAGACAGTCTGGATTATATCTGTATAGTCAGAATTTATTTCAGTCCAATTAGCAATAGGAATAAAAGTCATGTGACAAGAGTACAGAAGGAGGAGAAAGGCCCTTAGTGGAGTTAGGGCCCGGTAATGCTTGAATATTGCTGACGAGCCTACTGTAAAAAAAAAAGAGAGGTGACCATTGATGGTTTTCGATACCTAATTAGGACATCTTCATTCAATATTAGGAACACGTTGTTTGCTTCAGTTAGCAAGTTGATAGTGTAGAATTGACCATTATCAGAAACTTTTAGATTTTTGGTTGTGTTTCACAAGCAAGGTGATTCTGCGTGACTGTCATGGGATTGTTTATTTATTTGTAAGATCATGTAATGGCACAAAGTATATACTGGACCTTCAATTCAGTATTTTATTTGTTGCAAGAAACAATGAGTGTGAACTTTCTTAAAGTTTAGGAGATTAAATTATGTGAAATGCAATGAGGTAACATATTTTTTTTTGAATTAAAATCAAATTAAAGACAGTGATATAATGTGGTTTGATTGAGTACTGAAAACCCATTTCATTTTGCGTCCCCCCGACACACACATGCACTGAGGCAAAGGGTAAGACACAGTGCAGACTCCGTGCAGCAGTTTGAGAGTTCCTTGCTCATGGGCACAATGGCAGCCAGTGACTCAGACACCGGCAGTCCAGTTTCCACTTCCTCGCTAGGCTCAGGGGCTTGAACCAAGAACCTTCCTGTTCCTGTTTCGCCACTCTAACCTATGCTAACTTCCTGTAACACAGTAGGACCTTAGAGATACGAACACAGCGGGAAATGGAGGTTGTTTTTTTTTGAAATTTACTGAAATGTTCGTAACTTTGAAAAAAAAAAGGAGACAAAAAAAAAATATCACCATAAAATTTTTGTATCTTTGAGGTTCTACTGAACGTGGTTCACATGAAGACAGACATCACAGAAGACTCTTCATGACGTAGCCCATATGACCACTCACACGAGACTCTCCTGCTTGTTTTTTGTGTGTGTGAAACCTTTTATTATTGTTTTCTTTAGTTTATTTCTTAAAATAAGCAACAGTGCTAACATACACGTAGACGTTACAGCTTGTACAGTATAAAATGAGAAGCACACTGGTGCGAAAAACAACTTACCAATCGAAAAGCATAGGATGAAAGAAAAATAAAAACTACACATCATTCTAAATGAACATCAAGAATGTCTAACGCAACAGAAAGCTATATCCTAGTATTCTAATAATGAAATAAACAGCTACAGATTTCCTAAACGTCGGCCTGTAGAGTGTGTAGCCCTGATATTCAGTCTGCAGACCTAGAGGAGAAAAAAAAGAGAGAAGAAAACTGATTGACAAATATGCAACATATATATATATATATATATATATAAAAAAAGAAGGGTAATCTGCAATTGCTATATCCATCCAAATTACTTTTCAATTAATGATCTTACAATAACAACACATCTTCCAAACTTAGGAACACATAATATAGACAATGGATGAAACAAAAAAAAAACGTTTGTTATTAATTGTAATTATAATTGTAACAATTTAACTACACTGAGCAAAAATACAACGCAACATGTAAAACCGGTGAGAAAAAAAGATCCCAGAAAGGTTTCCATTTGCACAAAAAAGCTTATTCCTCTCAAATCTTGTGCACAAATTTGTTTACATCCCTGTTACTGAGCATCTCTCTTTTGCCAAGATAATACATCCACCTAATCAGGTGGCACATCAAGAAACTGATTAAACAGCATGATCATTACACAGGTGCTGGGGACTAATGGCCACTAAAATGTGCAGTTTTGTCACAGCACGATGCCACAGATGTCTCAAGTTTTGAGGGAACGTGCACGTGTCATGCTGACTGCAGGAATGTCCACCAGAGCTGTTGCCAGATAATTTAAATTGTTGCCAGTTAATTTCTCTACCATAAGCCGCCTACAATGTTGTTTTAGAGAATTTGGCAGTACGTCCCGGCTTCTTCACCTGTGGGATCGTCTGAGACCAGCAACCCGGACAGCTGATGAAACTGTGGGTTTTGCACAACCGAAGAAGTTCTCCAAAAACTGTCAGGAACCATCACAGGGAAGCTCATCTGCGTGCTCGTCGTCCTCACCAGGGTCTTGACCTGATCGGTAGGTTTCCAAACTGCATTCCTTATATCTTATAGCATTTCTTAATGTTACTCAGTTCCTTTGGCTTTGATGCCTCATGATTGTGGCATCAGGGTAGCCTAGTGGTTAGAGCATTGGACCAGTAACTGAAAGGTTGCAAGTTCAAACCCCGAGCTGACAAGGTACAAATCTGTCCTTCTGCCCCTGAACAGGCAGTTAACCCACTGTTCCTAGGCTGTCATTGAAAATAAGAATTTGTTCTTAACTGATTTGCCTAGTAAAATAAAGGTAAATAAATATGTGGAGATGTGTCGCGCTGCATGAGGAAAATGGTGGTCACACCAGATTCTGACTGAATTTCTGATCCACGTCCCTACTTGAAAAAAAAAATAAAATCTGTATCCGTGACCAACAGATGCATATCTGTATTCCCAGTCATGTGAAATCCATAGATTAGGGCCTCATGAATTTATTTCAATTGACTCGAGTTCCTTATCTGAACTAACTCAGTCAAATCTTTGAAATTGTTGCAGGTTGCGTTTATATTTTTGTTCAGTGTAGATGCATTCACATTGGTCAAGTTTTAAGTCATTGCTTTTCTCCAAAAAATAGTAGTTACTTCAAATCAAATCACATTTTGTTGGATGCTTTCACATAGAGCATATCATAACTCCCAAATTAGGGTCAAAATAACTACTAGCCCCTCTCTCCTAACTGTAATAAACAAAGACACGTCATTACATCAATGCCCCTCCAAAAAAACACAACAATACTGTATGAAATTAGATGATGAATAGAATGTAATGGACACACCTATAAATCAGGAAGCAGGGGGTGAGGGCAATGACCTTCTGTTTCTAGAAATACTTAGTGCGGTTGAGAGCTCTCTGAGCTATCTGTCCGCTCTGGTCTGTGATTTTCTCCCAGTCTGTTTGACCCACCACAAAGCCGATATCGCGCTTGCGCTCTGCATCCTTCTGCTCTTCGAGGTCGGCCCAGCGAACCTAGACGACAGGAACGGAAACATCCAGCGGAGTCACGAGCAGGAAATGGACGAGGTGTCGGCATGCTATGTTAATGCTAGCTAGCTGGTCTGACATTGCATTTCAAGTTAAATATTCTAGTAATATTGCGAAAGAGTATTTAAGGAGCACACCCAAACCACGATCAAAACCAACATTTTTCACCAATAGATAATCCAGATTTTGTGATGAATTTCTCCAGGCGCCCTGGATTATAGAGATGTTGTGACTGGCCAAACGATCACATATCTCTATAGTCAGTCAGGCTGTCATTGTAAATAAAGAAGAGTTGCCTAAATAAATAAAAGGTTATATAAAACAATATATTAAATAAAGTTTATATAAAACAATATAATAAATAAGACGCGACACCGATGGAGCTGTTTTGTCAAACGATCAAATATTTCCTGGTTTGTTAAAAGAGAAACAGGTAAGGCAAGAACATAATATATAAAATCTAAATATATAAAATACTTTACCCTCTTCTTGCCAGGCTCAGAGTGGCGCGTGGCGTAGTCGTCCGTGAGCTGAAAGTCGTCTTCCTCCCTCTTCCTCTTCCCCCCCGTCACCAGGCCGTCCAGCTTGTCTGTAAGGAGAAGAGCGCTCGCCATGTCACCTCACGACCCAGCAAAAAAAAAAAAAAACACTATCGCTACTTCACCGATATCGCAGGTCACCGTGACGACGATGACCGCGCTTCCTTAGATTCTGTATTATTGCCATTTTCTTTTTTTGTTGTTGTCTGTCTATAAAGATCTAGAATGTTCTTTAAGTTTACATGTTGTCCAGTTTTACTACCAAGGATCCCCTCAAATCAAAGAGTCGCCTCCTCTCATTTTGATATTGAAGCAAGGAGAATTGAGCACATTTTTGTTTTGCCCTTCAAACTGTGTGCACAGTTTAAAGCAAGCGCAAATGGTAATATGGTAAATATTGATGTTACTTATTTGAAATGTACTATTTTGATCACACCTGTGTGTTTTGATCAGATCATTTTGTATTCAACATGTCTGCTAAAAGGAGACTGGAAACTGTTTTGGGCAACAAGTGTCAAACCCCTCTTTGGGGATACCCAGCCGTTCCATACATTTGAACCATTCCAGAGCTAGCACACCTGATTCAACTTGCCAACTAGTTATCAAGACAATGAACTACTTAAAAATCAGGTGAGCTAGTTTACGGCTGCAACAAAATTGTGAAACGTCTGGGCGGGGGGGGGGGGGTCCCCCGACGAGAATTTTGAAAACCAGTGGCTTAGATCAAGGAGTTGAAGAGCATATCACTGTGGCGCAACAGGAACATTTTATGGAAGCTAGAGTTGTTAGTGAACATCATGTACATTAGTAAGACAGAATACCTACCCAGTTTCGCATCAGAAGTGTCCATCTCCCATTTGCTTTGTGGAATGTAACCCTAAATTATACAGAGAAGAGACTGCAACGGTTAGGCCTCGGAGCTAGGGGTCAGGAGGAAGAGAGAGAGAGGGAGGGAGGGAGGGTGTGGGAAAGGGTTTCGGTGACGGGAGACAAGGCGTTCAAATAGTTAGGTTAATCAAACAATACCAGTACAATCACGACAAAAAAAATAAAAATAAAAAATAAAAATAAAATCGCAAGAATGACACGACATGAGACGGCATGAAATAGCTTTAAAAAGATGTTGGCATGCAAACAATGTCAGATGTCATTATGACACCCCAGCTGAGAGGACGTGCCTTCGGTATGAAGCCACGATCAAAGCATTCAGAGACAGTAATGGCTTCAGAAGCTCGTTGATACACAAGCTCGCCTACTGCAAGGAGCAACAACTGCATTTTCATCGACACATTTTGTGTTCATCGTGGTTCCACTTTGGTAGGACACCAAGTTGAAACAACTCATTTCATTATATTGCCTAGTTGCCCTACTAAAGAAAAATATTAGATAGTGTACTAGTTAGGGAATAACAACACTGGTATACACAAGTTGGACCTTAATAGTCTTTGATTCTGAGGTAGTTTGTAAATAAATGAAGCAATAAGTGAATTCTGACAAAAAATTATTCAGTTCTAAACACATGTAAGAAAAGAAAACCATTTCCTTAATAACAGATGCCTGTAGTAGATATAGCCATTTCCTTAATAACAGATGCCTGTAGTAGATATAGCCATTTCCTTAATAACAGATGCCTGTAGTAGATATAGCCATTTCCTTAATAACAGATGCCTGTAGTGAATATAGCCATTTCCTTAATAACAGATGCCTGTAGTAGATATAGCCATTTCCTTAATAACAGATGCCTGTAGTAGATATAGCCATTTCCTTAATAACAGATGCCTGTAGTAGATATAGCCATTTCCTTAATAACAGATGCCTGTAGTAGATATAGCCACTTCCTTAATAACAGATGCCTGTCGTGAATTATAGCCATTTCCTTAAAAACGGGTATGTAGAAACTTGCTCTAACTATAGTATGTTTCAAAGGACAAGAGCCAACAATAAAAACATGAAGTGTTTTAATCTTAAAAAAACTTAACATTGTGATAAGTCTAACGTTTACATTTTGTGTTTACTGTAGGTCCAAAACTATAAAAAAAAAAACTATGAATTTAGTCAATTTATCTAACCATTTATTACAGCTATTACTATAGCACAGCTACAGCCCAGTTAAACAAGTTGGAAAGTACAGCTTCAATATATAGAGTAAAAGTAGCAAACTGTAGTGAAGCCTTACACTTTTTGGGGCGGCAGTGTAGCCTAGTGGTAAGAGCGTTGGACTAGTAACCGAAAGGTTGCAAGTTCAAATCCCCGAGCTGACAAGGTACAAAATCTGCCGTTCTGCCCCTGAACAGGCAGTTAACCCACTGTTCCTAGGCCGTCATTGAAAATAAGAATTTGTTCTTAACTGACTTGCCTAGTAAAATAAAGGTAAAAAAAATATGCTACATTTTGAAATCCTCAAAATGTTAGCCTCTGATAGAATAAGTACTACTTTAAATATGCTTCAAAATCACACACAAAGCTACTTTGTGGCAAATGTGCAGTAAACTACATGGTGTGCCACAAAATGTAGACATTTTTTTTTTTGCCACTAGTTGGGGAAATTGTGGCAAACTTCTGGCAACAATAATATTTATTGCCAGAGGTTGTTTTCTGGCCAAAAAAAGCTCAATATTGTACTGGAGTCTGTTGCAAACCTGTGGCAACAATATCTGCCAATAGTTGCAAATAGTGTTCCGGAAGCCGTTTCTGGTGAAGATGAGTTCCAAGACCAGTAACCGTTGATGACCAATCAGGGGGATTGGGAAATGGAAACCAAGCTATCTAGCTAGCTAGCTACCTACCAAAGTTGTCCAGTGAGTGTCTAACTTAATTAAACTTCCTAATATACTTAAATTGTGTTAGCTAATTGATGTTTGGTGAGCAATGTCATGTTTTATAGGATAGAGTGAAACATTTTGTTGATCCCAGTCTCAAAATCAGTCAGCGCCACCGATTGGCTAGCGCTAAGCTAGCTAACTTTAGCAATCATATTTTTTTCACAAATAATGTGAAAGCTACCTAGCTAACGATTTGCCTAAACACTTTTTAGGTGAATACGTTTCCTGTCTTTTAAAATCAATATGCATGTCAATATGCTAGTGTCATTGTGCAGTATCATGTTAGCTAGCACAACAGCTAAGGTAGCAACAATATAAGCTGAGAGACGTCACTTTTTGCGAGACGTCACTTTTTGCAGACGGATACCCTCTCCCTACCCGTAATGTGGGAAGAGGCTGTATTGGGAGAAGGATGCATCGACACCCTGGAAAGATGTTCGGGATGCACTCAATCATACTCATTTATAACTCGAATAAGCATGGTCTTCAGGCTTGATAAGGTAAGTAAATGCATGTACTATTCTCATAAATGAAGTCCATACTTTCATTCTTTATAACAATTCAATATTTAATTGCTTTAAACTAGTAGTTAGCTCATCTTCATCGTGTGATGTTCCTCCTATCTTTCAGTTACAAGGGAAAAATACAGATGGAGGCCTTCAATCAAACTGAAGACAGAGAAATGTGTTCACCAAGTGTGTACATGCATGGCTTAGAAATGTAAGTTAAACAATTCATTTAGGAAGTATTATATGAATTGCCATATTAGGCAAAGCTCAATTTGGCGTTGCTTTACTTCCACCCAAGCCATATACACTTGAGTCCGGAAGAAAAGACAACTACAGTAGTAGACAACCGGCTCTTAATGATGACGTCCCCCAGTTGAGATTGAATATCATATAAGAATCATAAGTAGTTGATTAGTTTACATCAATTGTGTCGAGGCTTGGCGAGAGACAAATATTGTACTCTAGGAACTGTTGGCCCCACATATTTAAAAAAAAAAAAGGTACATTTAGTAGGCCTGAATCCATTGTTTGTTTATATAGCATTTATACCAGGCCGAAACATTGTTTCCTTGCTGAAAGAAATATAGAGAATGAATGACAAGTTTCATAGCAACGTCATCAACTGATGATATCGACATTGAATGTTTACTACATTTAATATGTTTAGTTCTCTGTGAGAAGCATTTATTCATTTAAAATTGTGTGAGATTTGGTTTTGTAGATGCATTTCAATGTTGTTAACACACAGTAAACAAAAACCTGAATTAACTTACATATTCATACTGAGTTTGCAGCAAATTTGCTGCAAACAGTAGAATGTTCGTCACAAGTTTTCCCAGAATTTTTCCCAGAAGTTCACACCAGTTGCAATTTTACCGCAACAGTTTGCCACAAAACTAATTTGCATTGGAAAAATGAACAAATTGGTGAAAAGTTTGACACAACCGTTCGCCAGAAGCCTGCTTTTCAGTAAGGGCAGTCACTTCCCCTACCGATTTAGTGCTAACGAAATTACCACGGCATGCCGAAAATGCGCTCTGACAGACAATCCCCTTGCATCTAACCTCGTCCACCAGACTGCACTCTGTCTGTATTCTGTATCAATAGGGATGAGGATACCTTGTTACTAACAACACAAAGCTAACGGAGGAGTGACTTCCAGCAGGTTTGGGGTAAATTCTATTTCAATTCAGAAAGTACACTGAAATTCCAATTCTCTTCATTGCGTTTCAATGAGGGAAATGTGGAATTTGGTTTACTTTCGGAATTGAAATGGAATTGACCCAAAAGCCTGTAGAATGATATTTCCTAATGTCCAATCCCATTCAACTTCTGAGTGCTGTAACAATTTCCAATACACTGAATAAAAATAGAAACATGTAAAGTGTTGGTCTCATGTTTCATGAGCGTAAATAAAATATCCCAGAAATGTTCCATATGTACAAAAAGCTTATTTCTCTCAAATTTTGTGCACACGTGTTTATATCCCTGTTTGTGAGCATGTCTTCTTTGCCAAGATAATCCATCCACCTGACAGGTGTGGCATATCAAGAAGCTGGTTAAACAACATAATCATTACACAGGTGCACCTTGGGCTGGGTACAATAAAATGTGCAGTTTTATCACACAACAATACCACAGATGTCTGTGTAGTTGCGGGAGCGTGGCTGAGCGTGCAATTAGCATTCTGACTGCAGGAATGTCCACCAGAGCTGTTGCCAGAGAATTTTATTTTAATTTCTCTACCATGAGCCGCCTTCAACATCGTTTTAGAGAATTTGTCAGTACGTCCAACCGGTCTCACAAATGCAGACCACGTGTAACCACACCAGCTCAGGACCTTCACATCCAGCTTCTTCACCTGCAAGGTGGTCTGAGACCAGCCACCCGGACAGCTGATTAAACTGTGGGTTTGCACAACTAAAGAATTTCTGCACAAACTGTTAGAAACCATATCAGGGAAGCTCATGTGTGTGCGCTTGTCGTCCTCACCAGGATCTTGACCTGACTGCAGTTCAGCGTCGTAACCGACTTCGGTGGGCAAAATGCTCACCTTCCGACTGCCACTGGCACACTGGAGAAGTGAGGCTCATTGTCGTGCCATTCATCCACCACCATCTCCTCTTGTCTCCTCTTCACGGCCCCATGTAGCAAGGATCTGTACAGAATGCCTGTAAACGTCCCGGTTCTTCCATGTCCTGCATACTCAGCAGACATGTCACTCATTGAGCATGTTTGGGATGCTCTGGATCCACGTGTATGCCACCGTGTTCCAGTTCTCGCGAATATCCAGCAACTTCGCACGGGCCTGATCCACCTCTACGCAGACGACACCATTCTATATACCTCCGGCCCGTCCTTGGACACTGCTCTTAAACGCTAGTAAAACCAAATGCATGCACGGGCCATTAAAAGAAGAGTGGGACAACACACAGGTAACAATCAACATCCTGATCAACTCAATGCGAAGGAGATGTGTCACGAGGTAAATGGTGGTCACACCAGACACAGACTGGTTTTCTGATCCTTTTGTTTTTATATAGATACTGTATCAGTGACCAACAGATGCATATCTGTTTTCCCAGTCACTTGAAATCCATAGATTAGGGCTTACTGAATGTATTTCAATTGACTGATTTCCTTATATGATCTGAAACTCAGTAAAATATTAACAATTGTTAAGTTCATATTTTTTTGTAAATGGACTATCTATCAAATCATCTTAATAATAAATAGTTTTGGAAGACCTCCCCCTTGGGCGTTTCAGCTGTGATTCTGGTGCAGGTTGAGATTAATTATATACTAAGAGATTGATTCAATTAAAACACCTGAAACATTAAATCCGAGGAATCAGACCAGTTATAAGGAGTAGGGCTTGAAAAGGGTTTCAGGAGGAACATTTTGTTCCTTTATTTGCTAAATACTACATGAGAAAAACATGGTGCTGTTTGTAAAAATAAATAAAAACTTCAGAAATTGTTAGAACCGAATGATGCGGTGGAAGTGCATATTATCAAGTCATATCCGTTATTTGCATCAGAAATTAGAGAACAAATGATAAAATCATCCGGGACGATAGTGTCCTTTTTCTAGATTAATCGGCCGTTCTCTATCGGTTTGCAGATAGTCCCTCTACATAGCAAAACTGCTGAGGAATGTCTGGCTGGAAAAATAAGCAGCAAGCTATATTATTCTCCGACAGAAAGGTGCAGTATTGAGAAATGGTTGAACTGAACCAAATATGAATTTAGTTAATTCACTAATAAGACTTGTTTTTGACGTGACCGGACATGCATGCAATAAGCAGGCTAGCTAGCTAAGCAGATAGCTATAAGACCTGTTAGCAAAGATGACGATAACTAACCCTTGCATCTGTGGTGTTAGCTAGCTAACTATATTAGCTACTATGCTAGCTAGCTGGCTAGAAGAAAAAAAACAGTGCTAAGATATCAGCTAGAAGCTAATAGCCAACGTAGCTAGTTAACTTTAGCTGGTTATCATGTTGAACATGCACCATCTTCGGCAATGAGCCATCTGGTTTACCGTGTAACGTTAGCTATTTACTGGTTGATCTGACCAGCCACAATTGCATCCGTAAATTGACAGTTGATAGTCGGATTAGATGATTGTTGTAATAGGGAAAGAAGGTGTTTTAAAATGCCAAAAAAAAAAAAAAAAAAAGTTGTCAATAGGTTTAGCTACCTAAGATTCTTCCTGTACGTTTATGGACCAAGAAAATTGTAGATCAGCGTGTGCATTCTCACTTATCAAACTACGGACAGATTTGAGCCATTTCAGACATTTTTCCCACCCTCGCTCTCCTTGTTAGATGTTATGCACATTTATGACTTGGTAGCAAATGTCATTATCATTGAGTTGTCATTGTAGCAGTAAACAGCAGTGAGTGATAGGGAGCAGAGTTACAGCCTCACCTCTAACCAATTGTAGTAGTAGGATCAAGTTACAATCCGCCAATTTCCTTGACAGACATCTGAACTAGCCAATTGAGTCGTTTTCGAATTTCATCCTGGCAGCTGAGTTATTAAGAGATGGGTCTTGACAGCTGAATTTTTTTTCTTCCCCCAGATAACAGAAAATGACTAAATATTACAAGTTTCATAAGCTTCCCATGATCACAAAATCATGGCGTTACGTTCGACCCAATTTGCATTGAATAGATGTTATTCTATATTGTCAAACTAACAGCAATACCTACATGATGTCCTTACATACAGGCGTGACATGCTGGAGTGATGCTTCTACACAAATGTTGTTGATCAGTAGGCTAATATGAATCCCAATATGGATTCACCTAAAATGAGAGTAGGCCTATGCCATCTTAAAATGTACCCAGTTATAAAAAAATGACCACTATGTTGCTAAAAAAAAAGTCACGTGTATTGTTTTGATTGATGCCACACATTTCAAATTGAAACGATACTGAATATCAGTCTAAAAACAAAACAAAACAAAAAATGGTCAGAGTGCTAGTAGGCAAGTCGTTTTCAAGAAGACAAGTTTGATGAAAAGACTCGTGTGAAAAGGTTTTGGGTCTCCTATATACAACACCACAATAGAGTTTTACATGGGTCTCCTATATACAACACCACGTATGCTTCAGGAGGAGCTTCTCATATTTTTCATTCAATTTGATTTACCATTTGGAGGTTTGGCCTGGGTCTCCTATATACAACACCACAATAGAGTTTTACATGGGTCTCCTATATACAACACCACAATAGAGTTTTACATGGGTCTCCTATATACAACACCACAATAGAGTTTTACATGGGTCTCCTATATACAACACCACAATAGAGTTTTACATGGGTCTCCTATATACAACACCACAATAGAGTTTTACATGGGTCTCCTATGTACAACACCACAATAGAGTTTTACATGGGTCTCTACAACACCACAATAGAGTTTTACATGGGTCTCCTATATACAACACCACAATAGAGTTTTACATGGGTCTCCTATATACAACACCACAATAGAGTTTTACATGGGTCTCCTATATACAACACCACAATAGAGTTTTACATGGGTCTCCTATATACAACACCACAATAGAGTTTTACATGGGTCTCCTATATACAACACCACAATAGAGTTTTACATGGGTACAACTCCTATGTACAACACCACAATAGAGTTTTACATGGGTCTCCTATATACAACACCACAATAGAGTTTTACATGGGTCTCCTATATACAACACCACAATAGAGTTTTACATATACAACACACCACAATAGAGTTTTACATGGGTCTCCTATGTACAACACCACAATAGAGTTTTACATGGGTCTCCTATATACAACACCACAATAGAGTTTTACATGGGTCTCCTATATACAACACCACAATGGGTCTCCTATATACAACACCACAATAGAGTTTTACATGGGTCTCCTATATACAACACCACAACACCACAATAGAGTTTTACATGGGTCTCCTATATACAACACCACAATAGGTCTCCTATATACAACACCACAATAGAGTTTTACATGGGTCTCCTATATACAACACCACAATAGAGTTTTACATGGGTCTCCTATATACAACACCACAATAGAGTTTTACATGGGTCTCCTATATACAACACCACAATAGAGTTTTACATGGGTCTCCTATATACAACACCACAATAGAGTTTTACATGGGTCTCCTATATACAACACCACAATAGAGTTTTACATGGGTCTCCTATATACAACACCACAATAGAGTTTTACATGGGTCTCCTATTACAACACCACAATAGAGTTTTACATGGGTCTCCTATATACAACACCACAATAGAGTTTTACATGGGTCTCCTATAGATACAACACCACAATAGAGTTTTACATGGGTTGTACAACACCACAATAGAGTTTTATGGGTCTCCTATATACAACACCACAATAGAGTTTTACATGGGTCTCCTATGTACAACACCACAATAGAGTTTTACATGGGTCTCCTATGTACAACACCACAATAGAGTTTTACATGGGTCTCCTATATACTACACCAGAATAGAGTTTTACATGGGTCTCCTATGTACAACACCACAATAGAGTTTTACATGGGTGTCCTATGTACAACACCACAATAGAGTTTTACATGGGTCTCCTATGTACAACACCACAATAGAGTTTTACATGGGTCTCCTATATACAACACCACAATATATACAACACCAGTTTTACATGGGTCTCCTATGTACAACACCACAATAGAGTTTTACATGGGTCTCCTATATACAACACCACAATAGAGTTTTACATGGGTCTCCTATGTACAACACCACAATAGAGTTTTACATGAGTCTCCTATATACTACACCACAATAGAGTTTTACATGGGTCTCCTATATACTACACCACAATAGAGTTTTACATGGGTCTCCTATATACAACACCACAATAGAGTTTACAACACCACAATAGAATTTTACATGGGTGTCCTATGTACAACACCACAATAGAGTTTTACATGAGTCTCTACACCACAATAGAGTTTTACATGAGTCTCCTATATACTACACCACAATAGAGTTTTACATGAGTCTCCTATATACTACACCAGAATAAACGTAGAAATTATAGAGGATGTCACAGACTTTCAAGATTATCACACTTTGTGTGTCAAAAACTGAATGGAAATCTTAATTCTAAAAGCTATGCTTATACTTACCATCTAGTACGGAACTGTAACAACATAGCATCAAACAGATTTTGTCTTACTCAAAGAAGAGTTCGATTACAGAAGAAATCCAGAACTAATTTAGGCTTGTTTTGATTAACAATCAAAAAATATCTAGGGATATTTCAAATCAATTACAACCATTACCCTCAGAACCAATCCACATTACCTCGACAAAAGGTTACCATGAAATCCCACTCCTTTAGTTATTTGTGGTTTTATTGAACAGGTGGGACAGTGACAAAACAACAGGAGAGGTCAGAGTCAGAAGGTCTCTATAATGTCTGTCCACTGCACGCTGTTATGGGTCGGATTCAAACCCATGCTGACTCTGGTAAGTGTGTTTGTGTGTGTGTGTGTGTGTGTGTGTGTGTGTGTGTGTGTGTGTGTGTGTGTGTGTGTGTGTGTGTGTGTGTGTGTGTGTGTGTGTGTGTGTGTGTGTCGTTTCTCTAAAATTATCATTCATGGGTCAGTCAGGGGCACTAACCATTAGACCACAATGCTTTCTCAATTTTGATTTCCGAATCTCATGATCTTCCTCCGGTAAACATGCTTTATGTATTACTGTATAGGATGTCCAACTTGGCAAAAGTTTCTCTAAAAATTATCATTCATGTTTTGAGATAATTGTTATATATATATATATATATGATTAATCTCAGGACACAAAGAATACTAAAATCGACCAAACAAGACCAGCATAAACCAGAGACATGGTCTTTAAAAGTCATCAAGTCCCTCACTGTACCTGCAAACTGACCTAGCATGTCTGTCCACTGTACCTGCAAACTACCTAGCATGTCTGTCCATGTCTGTACCTGCAAACTAAACTGTACCTAGCATGTCTGTCCACTGTACCTGCAAACTACCAAGCATGTCTGTCCACTGTACCTGCAGCATGTCTGTCTACCTGCAAACCTAGCATGTCTGTCCACTGTACCTGCAATCTACCTAGCATGTCTGTCCACTGTACCTGCAAACTACCTAGCATGTCTGTCCACTGTACCTGCAGCATGTCTGTCCACTGTACCTGCAAACTACCTAGCATGTCTGTCCACTGTAGCATGTCTGTGCTGTAACTGCAAACCAAGCATGTCTGTCCACTGTACCTGCAATCTACCTAGCATGTCTGTCCACTGTACCTGCAAACTACCTAGCATGTCTGTCCACTGTACCTGCAAACTACCTAGCAACTGTACCTACGTAGCATGTCTGTCCACTGTACCTGCAATCTACCTAGCATGTCTGTCCACTGTACCTGCAAACTACCTAGCATGTCTGTCCACTGTACCTGCAATCTACCTAGCATGTCTGTCCACTGTACCTGCAATCTACGTAGCATGTCTGTCCACTGTACCTGCAATCTACCTAGCATGTCTGTCCACTGTACCTGCAAACTACCTAGCATGTCTGTCCACTGTACCTGCAAACTGCAAACTACCTAGCATGTCTGTCCACTGTACCTGCAAACTACCTAGCATGTCTGTCCACTGTACCTGCAATGTCTGTCCACTACCGTAGCATGTCTGTCCACTGTACCTGCAACTGTACCTGCAAACGACCTAGCATGTCTGTCCACTGTACCTGCAATCTACCTAGCATGTCTGTCCACTGTACCTGCAATCTACCTAGCATGTCTGTCCACTGTACCTGCAAACTACGTAGCATGTCTGTCCACTGTACCTGCAAACTACCTAGCATGTCTGTCCACTGTACCTGCAAACGACCTAGCATGTCTGTCCACTGTACCTGCAAACCTGCAAACCTAGCATGTCTGTCCACTGTACCTGCCAACTACCTAGCATGTCTGTCCACTGTACCTGCAAACTACCTAGCATGTCTGTCCGCTATACCTGCAAACTACGTAGCATGTCTGTCCACTGTACCTGCAATCTACCTAGCATGTCTGTCCACTGTACCTGCAAACTACCTAGCATGTCTGTCCACTGTACCTGCAAACTACCTAGCATGTCTGTCCACTGTACCTGCAAACTACTAGCATGTCTGTCCATGTCTGTCCACTGTACCTGCAATCTAGCATGTCTGTCCCTGCAAACGACCTAGCATGTCTGTCCATGTCTGTCATGTCTGCTGTACCTGCAAACTACCTAGCATGTCTGTACCTCCGACCTAGCATGTCTGTAACTGCAAACTGCAAACGTAGCATGTCTGTCCACTGTACCTGCAAACTACCTAGCATGTCTGTCCACTGTACCTGCAAACTGACCTAGCATGTCTGTCCACTGTACCTGCAAACTACCTAGCATGTCTGTCCATGTCTACCTAGCATGTCTGTCCACTGTACCTCCATGTCTGTGTACCTGCAAACTACGTAGCATGTCTGTCCACTGTACCTGCAAACTACCTAGCATGTCTGTCCACTGTACCTGTCCAATACCTGCAAACCTAGCATGTCTGTCCACTGTACCTGCAAACTACCTAGCATGTCTGTCCACTGTACCTGCAAACGACCTAGCATGTCTGTCCACTGTACCTGCAAACTACCTAGCATGTCTGTCCACTGTACCTGCAAACTACCTAGCATGTCTGTCCACTGTACCTGCAAAACTAGCATGTCTGTCCAGCATGTCTGTCCACTGTACGTAGCATGTCTGTCCACTGTACCACCTGCATGTCTGTCCAACTGCAAATGACCTAGCATGTCTGTCCACTGTACCTGCAAACACCTAGCATGTCTGTCCCATACCTCAAATGGACTAACATGGTCCACTGTCTGTAGCATGTCTGCCTACCTGCAAATACGTAGCATGTCTGTTGTACCTGGAGCATGCTGTCCGTGTACCTGTAGCATGTTTACCTGCAAACCAGGGTCTGTCTACCCAACCCATGTTCCCTGGAGAACTACATGTCTGTCCACTGTACATGCAAACGACCTAGCATGTCTGTCCACTGTACCTGCAAACTACTAGCATGTCTGGCTCTCCAACCCTGTTCCTGGAGAACTACTGTCCTGTAGGTTTACACCAGGGCTCTCCAACCCTGTTACACCTGGAGAGATACTGTCCTGTAGGTTTTACAGGGCTCTCCACCCTGTTCCTGGGCTCTCCAACTGGGTTTACACCAGGGCTCTCCAACCCTGTTCCTGGAGAGCTACTGTCCTGTAGGTTTACACCAGGGCTCTCCAACCCTGTTCCTGGAGAGCTACAGTCCTGTAGGTTTACACCAGGGCTCTCCAACCCTGTTCCTGGAGAACTACTGTAGGTTTACACCAGGGCTCTCCAACCCTGTTCCTGGAGAACTACTGTCCTGTAGGTTTACACCAGGGCTCTCCAACCCTGCTCTCCAACCCATTCCTGGAGAGATACTGTCCTGTAGGTTTACACCAGGGCTCTCCAACCCTGTTCCTGGAGAGATACTGTCCTGTAGGTTTACACCAGGGCTCTCCAACCCTGTTCCTGGAGAGATACTGCTACCCTGTTCCTGGAGAGCTACTGTCCTGTAGGTTTACACCAGGGCTACCCAACCCTGTTCCTGGAGAGCTACCTTCCTGTAGGTTTACACCAGGGCTACCCAACCCTGTTCCAGTGCTACCCAACCCTGTTCCTGGAGAGCTACCTTCCTGTAGGTTTACACCAGGGCTACCCAACCCTGTTCCTGGAGAGCTACCTTCCTGTAGGTTTACACCAGGGCTCTCCAACCCTGTTCCTGGAGAACTACTGTCCTGTAGGTTTACACCAGGGTACTGTTCCTGGAGAATTAACATTTAGGTTTACACCAGGGCTCTCCAACCCTGTTCCTGGAGAGATACTGTCCTGTAGGTACCAGGGCTCTCCAACCCTGTTCCTTACTGTCCTGTAGGTTTATACCAGGGCTCTCCAACCCTGTTCCTGGAGATACTGTCCTGTAGGTTTAACATCCTGTAGGTTTTTCACTTCAACCCTAATCTAGCACACCCGATTCCAATAATTAGCTGGTTGATAAGATGTGAAAACCTACAGGAGGTTAGCTGTAAGGGCATGTTTAGGAACATTGAACACCACCGTTAAGGGCATGCTGAATGGGTCCTACCTTAACGTCTTCTTCCTCCTCCTCCTTATTCTTCTTGGGCTTCTTCAGCGACTCATCATCAGGGTTGAAGTCTTCCATCTCAACCTTCAAATACAAAATGTTTCTATTGAATTTGGTGTGAGGCATCCTGTAGCTCAGTTGGTAGATTACTGCGCTTGTAAACGCCAGGGTAAAGTGTACGTACACACCGACTAAGTCGCTTTGGATAAAGAGCATCTGCTAAAATGGCTTCTAGAACACTTCTAGAATTCTAGAACACAATTACAGCCACACAAGAGGATAAAGTGCATCTAACATCATGGAGGATAGCACCGACAGGTAGTACACCTTGTTCCCTGGTCCTCTGCCATAGAGAGGACTAGGGTTCACTCTTAAAAACAGGAACCCAGAACCTAGCAGTATTTCACCACGTCTCAATTAATAGAAAACCATTAGTCCGACATATGGATAAAATAAAAATGTATGTTTCCGTACAACATACCTCCTCAATAGCAGCGTCCTGAAGCAGGGAACGGACATCCAACCGCATCATGTGACGTGGTGACGACTCCCAGTTACTGGACATCTATATAGACAACCAGAAAATAAATTATAAATACAAATATAAAACCAGAGAATGAATATACACACACACACACACACACACACACACACACACACACACACACACACACACACACACACACACATATCACACACACTTATATACACTGAATAAAAGTATACAGAGTACAGAAAATGAAGACACAATAGGTCTATCACTGTCATTATCAATACCTTGAGAAATAGGCCACCTGGATGCCATTGAAAATTTAATGAGAGCTCTGCGCTTGTTGACGCAAGAATGCCCAGTACCTTTTGAATATCCCTCATCTTCCGGCCGTGGGCGTTTCTTTTAGCGCAAGTCTGATAGTCTGCCGAGATTTCAGCCAAGTACACCTAAGAAAATAAACATTTACACGTTTATAATATACAGGGCCTTGCAAAAGTATTCAGACCCACCTTGGATTTCTTCACATTTTATTGTGTTACAAAGTGGGATTAAAATAGATTTAATTGTATTTTATTTCTAAAAAAAAATATATAAAAAAATTCTAAAACAAAACGAAACAAACTAAAAAAATTAGTCATTGCTTAAGTATTTGGCCCCTTTGGTTATGCAAGCCTAAATTAGTCCAGGAATAAAATTTGGCTTAACAAAATCAAATCAAATCAAATTTTATTTGTCACATACACATGGTTAGCAGATGTTAATGCGAGTGTAGCGAAATGCTTGTGCTTCTAGTTCCGACAATGCAGTAATAACCAACAAGTAATCTAACTAACAATTCCTAATCTACTGTCTATGAGATTCATAATGTAGGGATAAAGTAACATGATATAAGGTAGCATTGTTTAAAGTGGCTAGTGATATATTTACAACATTTCCCATCAGTTCCCATTATTAAAGTGGCTGGAGTTGAGTCAGTGTCAGTGTGTAGGCAGCAGCCACTCAATCACATGAGTTACATGGACTCACTGTGTCAAATAATAGGAGTTTTTGAATGACTAACCGTTCCTCTGTCACCCATAAAACATCTGTAAGGTCCCTCAGTCAAGTATTCAATATCAAGCACGGCTGCAACTAAAAGACCAGCAAGATTCAAAAACCTCAAAAGGGCAGTGATTGGTAGAAGGGTGACAAATCAGATATCAATATATCTTTAAGCATGTTAATCATTCTTATATATTAAACCACCCAGACACATCGAAACTGAGCTGCAGGACAGGAATTAAACTGCTCAGGAACATAAAACATGGTGGGGCGGCAGTGTAGCCTAGTGGTTAGAGCATTGGACTAGTAACCTAAAAAGGTTGCAAGTTCAAATCCCTGAGCTGACAAGGTACAAAATCTGTCGTTCTGCCCCTGAACAGGCAGTTAACCCACTGTTCCTAGGCCGTCATTGAAAATAAGAATTTGTTCTTAACTGACTTGCCTAGTAAAATAAAGCAATTTGTAAGTCGCTCTGGATAAGAGAGTCTGCTAAATGACGTAAATGTAACGTAAATGTGATTTTAAACCAGCGACAGAGTTCAATGGCTGTGATGGATAAATAACATTGTAGTGACTCCACAATAATGACAGAGTGAAAAGAACACAAATATATAGAATAAAAACATATTCCAAAACATGCATCCTGTTTGCAACAAGGCATTAAAGTAATACTGCAAAAAAAAAAAACACAGGAATAAACTTTTTGGCCTAAATGAAAAGCCTTAAGTTTGGGGCGAATCCAACAACACATCACTGATTTTCTCCTTGATTTCAAGCATGATGTTGGCTGCACCATGGTATGTGTATACTTGACATCGGAAAAGATGGAGGGCTTTCAGAATAAAAAGAAACAGGATGGAGTTAAGCAACAGGCAAAATCCTAGACGAAAAACCTGCTTCAGTCTGCTTTACACCAGTCACTGGGAGACAAATTCACCTTTGAGCAGGACAATAACTTAAAACACAAGGCCAAATCTACCCTGGAGTTTCTTACCAAGACAGTGAATGTTCCTGAGTGGCCTAGTTACAGTTTTTGACTTAAATCTGCTTGAAAATCTATGGCAAGACATGAAAATTGCTGTCGAGCCATGATCCCCAACATCTTGACAGAGCTTGAAGAATGTTTAAGAAATATTGTACAATCCAGGTGTGCAAACCCTCTTAGAGACTTAGGAGCTGAAAAATTTGCAATGACTATATTTTAGTAATTTAATTTCTATTAATCTTTAAAGAAATGTGAATTTTTCGTCACTTTGACAAGAGTGTTTGTGTAGATTGTCGACATGAAAATACAATATCTGTTCTAATATCAACACTAGGAAACTTAAAATGAAGTCATTTGATTTGAATTTGTTTACCCCCTTTTCGTGATATCCAATTGGTAGTTACGATCTTGTCTCATCGCTGAAACTACCCTACGGATTCGGAAGAGGCGAAAGTCGAGAGCCACGTGTCCCCCGAAACACGACCCAGCCAAATCGCACTGCTTCTTGACACACTGCTCGTTTAACCCCGGAAGCCAGCCACACCAATGTGTCGGAGGAAACACCGTCCAACGCCACAAGGAGTCGCTAGAGTACGATGAGACAAGGAAATCCTGGCCGGTCAAACCCTCCCCTATTCCCGGATGACGTTGGCCCAATTGTGCGCGGCCCCATTGGTTTCCCGAACCCGAGGCGCCTTAGCACTGCGATGCCTTAGACCGCTGTGCCACTCGGGAGGCTTGGGCGTGTATTCTAAACGGTATGCTAGTTTGCAAATTGGAACATCTCTTTTGATATTTCGAGACATGAAAACAAACGTCAACTCACCTCGAAGCCTTTAGTCTTGGCAGCACTCCAGAACTGATCAAAGTATTTAACCCTGTCATTGATAGCGTCGATGATGATGAAGGGGAAGAAGCCGTCGTCTAGGGTCTTCCTGAATGTTTTTAGCATGCTGTTCCTGTACGTGTCTTCCATCTCCGCTTCGTACTCGTATTCCAGACACTGACAAAAGGAAAATGTTAGGAATTGATATTACATTACATATAAATAAAAGGAAAATTACATAAAAAATAACAAATACAAAAAAACAAAACAAAAAAAAATCACCTGGCAAAGCCTGTGTAAACTAGATTGAGCAAATGTAGCTTCAGTGAGCCATTATGTAATACATGCGTAGGTGTCTTTAGGCCTTCTTTGGCGGCATTTACACAGGCAGCCCAAATCTGATCGTCAGCCCAATTATTGGGAAAAGAGACAATCTGAATTGTCAAAAGACCAATTAGTGGAAAAATATCAGAATTAGGCCGCCTGTGTAAATGTAGCCTTTTAGACCTACAGTCATCTACAGAGCGATAGTATCTGACTAAACTAGATAGTAGTGGTGATTGGCTAGGACTGAAATAGGTGCCGGAACTCATTTTGAGTGACGGTACGGTTTATATTTTTGGTGCAGGAACTCTTCAATACGTTTCATCTAACATTCTATAAGAGATACAGGATCTCAACATTCAGTAGGAACAGAGGGGATTAAAATGTCTTCACATAGGAACAGAGGGGATTAAAATGTCTTCACACAGGAACAGAGAGGATTAAAATGTCTCCACACAGGAACAGAGAGGATTAAAATGTCTCCACACAGGAACAGAGAGGATTAAAATGTCTCCACACAGGAACAGAGAGGATTAAAATGTCTCCACACAGGAACAGAGAGGATTAAAATGTCTCCACACAGGAACAGAGAGGATTAAAATGTCTCCACACAGGAACAGAGAGGATTAAAATGTCTCCACACAGGAACAGAGAGGATTAAAATGTCTCCACACAGGAACAGAGAGGATTAAAATGTCTCCACACAGGAACAGAGAGGATTAAAATGTCTCCACACAGGAACAGAGAGGATTAAAATGTCTTCACACAGGAACAGAGAGGATTAAAATGTCTCCACACAGGAACAGAGAATTTTAAAATGTCTCCACACAGGAACAGAGAGGATTAAAATGTCTCCACACAGGAACAGAGAGGATTAAAATGTCTCCACACAGGAACAGAGAGGATTAAAATGTCTCCACACAGGAACAGAGAGGATTAAAATGTCTCCACACAGGAACAGAGAGGATTAAAATGTCTTCACACAGGAACAGAGAGGATTAAAATGTCTTCACACAGGAACAGAGAGGATTAAGTGAGTAGGTCAGAGGGAAAGCAGAAAGGACAGACCTTAAGTTTGACTCGTTTCCCTGTATCTTGGTCCTTCTCCATCTTCTCCACCTCCGTCATGAAGTAGTCGTCTAACCCCAGCACTCTGGGTGGAGCCCCTCCACACTCCACCTCCTTGTCCTTAACCCACGCAACATTTAACATTTTAGTCATTTAGCAGATGTTCTTATCCAGAGAGATTTACAGTTAGTGCATTCAATTTAAGCTAGCTAGGTGGGACAACCATACATCACGGTAATTCAAACTTTTTTTTCAATAAAGCTGCTATGAGCTAGTAACGACGACAAGGTATTTCAGTGAGAGAAGTTTCATGAAGTGACGTGTTTTGGGCAAAAGATGATGACTACGATGGGTTTGTGGAAATTGAAATCAATGTTTGTTTACAATGAGGGGCAGGTATCTGTTATCCTGACTGCTGTGAGGATAGGATCTCATAAGCTCGCGAGATAAGGACAATCAAACGAGGCTATGGACAGTGGGGTCTGAAATTATTGACACCCTTGACAAAAAAATGTAGTAATAATGACTGTATAAAATAATTCAAATAGTGAGCTCAAAAACATTTGGTAAATTATATTATTTTATACTAATACAAATGCTCAGAGAAATAGATTTTGTTTAACTAGTAGTAATTGTTTTCCTCAAAAAAAAAGGTAAGGGGTCAAAATGATTGACTCTCCGAAATACTTTTTTATATGTACGGTAGTAAAAAGTGTAGTATTTGGTCCCATGTACATAGCACGTAATGTGTTATAACAAACGTGTTGGATGCATTTACAGTTAATGTTGATTGGTTGTTTCAGATTATTTTGTACCAATATAAATTAATTGTTAAATAATGTAGTGTGTCATTTTGGAGTCACTTTTATTGTAAATAAGAATAGAAAATAAATAATGAATGAGTGAGAAAGTTACAGATGGTCAAATATCACGACCAAAACAACCTCTCACCATTACCCTAACAGAGGTTAGCATGTTATATCATACCTCCAAGACATGCTAACCTCTCACCATTACAATAACAGGGGAGGTTAGCATGTTATATCATACCTCCAAGACATGCTAACCTCTCACCATTACAATAACAGGGGAGGTTAGCATGTTATATCATAAAAAACAGTATGGGGATGAGGTAGGTAGATTGGGTGGGCTATTTACAGATGGACTATGTACAGCTGCAGCGATCAGTGAATGCTAACCTCCTGTTATTGTAAAGGTGAGAGGTTAGCATGTCTTGGGGGTATGATATAACATGCTAACCTCCCCTGTTATTGTAAAGGTGAGAGGTTAGCATGTCTTGGGGGTATGATATAACATGCTAACCTCCCCTGTTATTGTAATGGTGAGAGGTTAGCATGTCTTGGGGGTATGATATAACATGCTAACCTCCCCTGTTATTGTAATGGTGAGAGGTTAGCATGTCTTGGGGGTATGATATAACATGCTAACCTCTCCTGTTATTGTAATGGTGAGAGGTTAGCATGTCTTGGGGTATGATATAACATGCTAACCCCTGTTATTGTAAGTGGTGAGAGGTTAGCCCCTGTTATTGTAATGGTGAGAGGTTAGCATGTCTTGGGGGTATGATATAACATGCTAACCTCCCCTGTTATTGTAATGTTGAGAGGTTAGCATGTCTTGGGGGTATGATATTTGACTGTAACTTTAACATTATTACTGGTGATTAATTCAGGATTATCCGTAACCATGGTAGCATCCACATCAATGTAGAAGCATTTAGAAACATTATATTCTTATTTACAATAAAAGTGACTCCAAAATGACACAATACATAATTTTCCATTCATTTCTATTGGACACAAATTAATCTGAAACACAACCAAAACAAGTTTGTAGAGTCACAAGCTTGATGTAGTCATTGTGTGGTAGGAATATGGGACCAAATACTAAAAAAACTCCTATATTCCTTAGAATCTTTATTGGTGTCAATAATTTAGACTCGTACCTTTGATATTTGTTTTTATTTTCTTGTTAAACAACATCTTTCCCTGAACAATTTTTTTAAAATAAAATACCCCCCCTCCCACACATGTTTTGTTGCACACAATATAGCTCAGTATTTTAATTATTTTATACAGTAATTTCAGACCCCACTGTATTTTAACATTATGAAATAATGCTGGTATAGGCCTCTATGCTCATTGTAGACATTATATTCCCCATGCAGTGTTAATGGGGTTCTAACATGGCTGCTATAGAATGTCGTAGTGTCATGTTAATGGTGTTCTGACATGGCTGCTATAGAATGTTGTAGTGTCATGTTAATGGGGTTCTAACATGGCTGCTATAGAATGTCGTAGTGTCATGTTAATGGAGTTCTAACATGGCTGCTATAGAATGTTGTAGTGTCATGTTAATGGGGTTCTAACATGGCTGCTATAGAATGTTGTTGCGTCATGTTAATGGGGTTCTAACATGGCTGTTATAGAATGTTGTAGTTTCATGTTAATGGGGTTCTGACATGGCTGCTATAGAATGTCGTAGTGTCATGTTAATGGTGTTCTGACATGGCTGCTATAGAATGTTGTAGTGTCATGTTAATGGGGTTCTAACATGGCTGTTATAGAATGTTGTAGTGTCATGTTAATGGTGTTCTGACATGGCTGCTATAGAATGTTGTAGTGTCATGTTAATGGGGTTCTAACATGGCTGTTATAGAATGTTATGGTGTCATGTTAATGGGGTTCAAATGTGGCTGTTATAGAATGTTGTAGTTTCATGTTAATGGGGTTCTGACATGGCTGCTATAGAATGTCGTAGTGTCATGTTAATGGTGTTCTGACATGGCTGCTATAGAATGTTGTAGTGTCATGTTAATGGGGTTCTAACATGGCTGTTATAGAATGTTATGGTGTCATGTTAATGGGGTTCTAACATGGCTGCTATAGAATGCTGCAGTGTCATGTTAATGGGGTTCTAACATGGCTGTTATAGAATGTTGCAGTGTCATGTTAATGGGGTTCTAACATGGCTGTTATAGAATGTTGTAGTTTCATGTTAATGGGGTTCTAACATGGCTGTTATAGAATGTTGTAGTTTCATGTTAATGGGGTTCTAATGTGGCTGCTATAGAATGTCGTAGTGTCATGTTAATGGTGTTCTAACATGGCTGTTATAGAATGTTGTAGTGTCATGTTAATGGTGTTCTAACATGGCTGTTATAGAATGTTGTAGTGTCATGTTAATGGGTTCTAACATGGCTGCTATAGAATGTTGTAGTGTCATGTTAATGGGGTTCTAACATGGCTGTTATAGAATGTTGTAGTGTAGCTATATTGCAATTACCGACCAGTTTTTAGGACGCATTGGATTAATGGTAACTAGTCAGATTAGGATTCATGGTAACTAGTCAGATTAGGATTAATGGTAACTAGTCAGATTAGGATTAATGGTAACTAGTCAGATTAGGATTAATGGTAACTAGTCAGATTAGGCTCCAGGGAAACTAAAATAAATTAACACTGGCTGTTGTTGACAAGCATATTCAGTTCATACACATATTATTAATATTGAAATTCAGCAATTGAAATTATGACCCTATCCTCAGTAGCCTATTCCAACAGGCTATTGGGAAATGAGCACTTCTTACCTCAAAATCGCCTTGCTTTTCATGTTGGACTTTAATAATGGAACACTAGTCACTTTAATAATGTTTACATACTGCTTTACTCATCTCATATGTATATACTGTATTTTAGTCAATGCCACTCGTTGCTCGTCCCAATATTTATATTTCTTATTTTAGATTTGTGTATATTGTTGTGAATTGTTAGATATTACTGCACTGTTGGAGCTAGGAACACAATACCAATAAAAAATGTATTTAATTTGAATAAATGTGTTAATTTTAACTAAGCAAGCTGCTAAATCATTTAGTTTACATATCACCTACATCTTGTCTAGGCTACTCTAGACTATATGAAATGAGCTGTAGGCCAATCAGGGGCTCTACTATCAGCTACCTGCCTTTATTAAGCAAAGTTGAACTACAATCACAAATCCAGATTTTAGTCTGAAATGACAAGTCAATCTCGTAAATAGGTCAATTTATAACTGTTTGTAGTCTTAACATCTGGCACATCGTAACGGCACAATCGCTAGAAAATTGTTTAAGCTCGTCCAAGTGTTTCTTGCTCAGAGATTGAGATCCTCTGTCCAACTTTCATCACTGAAACTCTTCCTGTCGGGATTTATTTACGATTATAGACCTGGTTCGAGCCCTGAATGCTGATTGGCTGAAAGCCGTGGTATATCAGACCATATACCACTGGTATGAAAGAAAAGATCTATATGCGTTTACTTTTCTACTTACGTTGGTAACCAGTTTATAAACAGCAATAAGGCACCTCGGGGTTTTTGGTCTATGGTCACATATACCACAGCTAACAGCTGTATCCAGGTGCTCCGTTTTGCGTCATGGTTAAGAACAGCCCTCAGCCATGGTATATTGGCCATATGCCATACCCCCCCGTTGTGTCTTATTGCTTAATCATAGCAGTAGAATGAGTTAAATTGACATCCATTGACGCAAAATGATCTGGCGAGTTTAATCAGGATGAATTATCTTTTCTATTGACACATTTTAAATTCCTTTATTACGCCACATTTTAAATTCCTTTATTACGACATTTTAAATTCCTTTATTACGACACATTTTAAATTCCTTTATAAAGTCATGTCATAGCTCGGAATAATTACTATTTTGATGGAAAACCAGATTTTTCTTCCAACGTCATTACAAGTTACTATGATATTCCTTCTTACAATTGGCTCTATAACTTTATGGAAAACGGGTTTATTGTCTAAATATGGAAACTCGTCTCTTACCGTGAAGAAAACTAGCCCAATGTTTTTTTTCAGGCCTTTTTGGGTTGGTTTTGAGTGTTCATTGGTCAAACTTTTTTAGCTCGTCCTGGCAACCCTATGATTTATAAGTCTGATGCACTGAAGACTGTTGGTCAAATAACGGTGTGCCGTAGGATCGATGACATGGGTGACACATAATTTAGGAATCACGCCGGTCGCACGCGCATGAGGTGGTGCTTTCAGGCAGGTCAAACTGTTTTAGGGGTACAGAACACCCCCCCCCAAAAAAAGGTTGGGAACCACTGATTTAGAGCAATACTCTTCCCTTCCAGTTGTGCTACTGGTCAACAGGAAACACATGACAGGAAATACCATTAAATCCCAGATGAGTCGACACTACCACAACAGAAAAAGCAAAGCTCAAGACAATGGTAACTTTAGGTTCTACTCACCCGTATCAGCTTGGCTACATGACTTTTACCACTTCCTGGTAGGCCTCTCATTATGATGACAATCTGAGAAAACACCATTATAGAAGTTATGGAACTCACTCATGCAGCAGACAATTATCTGGGAATATACTGGGGGATATGTGATATGTGTGTACTCCTGTTGTACTTGTATTGGCCTCACGGATTGAGGATGTTATTATCCTGGCAACACATTTCTTATTTGTCCCTGAGAGGGACAGGTAGCTTAGCGGTTAAGAGCATTGGGCCAGTAACCAAAAAACATTCTTTTGGGGGTTCAAATCCCCGAGCTGACAAGGTGAAAAATCAGTCGATGTGCCCATGAGCAAGACACTTAATCCTAAATTAATCTTGAAAAGATGTATTAAATTGAATGAGAAAATAAGTGAATGAAGTGTAAATAAAGTTGTATTGAATTGAATAAGGAAGTTGGTGAATTAAGTCAGGGGACACACTATACGGCAAGGTGGGCGGTGCTACACGGCAAGGTGGGCGGTGCTACACGGCAAGGTGGGCGGGGGTTTCAAACAGAGAGTGATAGATGCCTTTAGTGGCCAAAACGACATTAGCATGGACACCGCCATTGAGGGCTTCCACCATTTTAATGTAGTCAACTGGGTGGGACTTCAACTTCACTGGCTGAACACTCCTGATGAACCTGTTGGGAGTCATGTCCAACCGGGTCATCAGGAGGGATCAGCCAATCGGGAAGAAGAAAATTGACTCAATGGCACCGCTCATGCTGTCAAAGACACTATAAGAGAACAGATACAAAGATGAGTGGAATCATCTCTATGGGTTCAATGTGCTGTCCGATGCGGGTCCAGATTCAACCCAGAACCCCCCCCGTCTGTAGTCTGGGCACCAGTCGTTTTAACTAACATTCCACTCCTGTCATTTGTCAAAATAATTCCTGCTCATATCCCAAGTCTTTGGCAGTGGTAAACTATAAAAGTATAAACACCTGAAACCCCACCTCTTCCAGGAATACCTAGGATAGGATAAGTAATCCTTCTCCCCCCCCCCCTTAAATGATTTAGATGCACTATTGTAAGTGGCTGTTCCACTGGATGTCAGAAGGTGAATTCACCAATTTGTAAGTCGCTCTGGATAAGAGCGTCTGCTAAATGACTTAAATGTAAATGTAAACCCACCGGCGTAAATTTCTGAACGGAGGTTCCATCATTTGTATTTGTCAAACGGCAGCCGAGCATCGATGATCGTGTCCCCAGAATAAGACCCTCGATTTGAAAGGAGCATCAAGCTCATCGCCTTGCACTTTCATCACCCTGTGAAGTCCTTCACAACTTATGATATGGGTATTGTGTACAGATTGATGAGGATTTATTATTATTATTTTTTGTAATCCATTTTTAGAGAAAGGCTGTAATGTAACAAAAATGTGAAGGTGTCTGAATAATTTACGAATGCTGTCCAAAAAAGATAACTAGGGCCAAATCCACAGGTGACGCAGTTCATCTTTCTGCTCACCAAGCGAGGCGGTTTTTTGTTGTGTGTGTGTGTGTGTGTGTGTGGAGGTCAATGAGAGTGTCGAATTTGGTCGACAACATTTTTTTTCTTATGACTTATTTGCTACATGATGGAATAGATGTTTCGTAATGTTTACGCTGTTACGAGTGTACTTATATAAAAGTTGGGACACGTGACATCGGAGTTGTACCCAATGTTCAAATGTTTATCTGCCCTCTCATTGGCTAGAATGGTCCCACCTGATCTAGCCTCCAGCCTTCCATGTTTGAAGACATTCTTTAATTGTTAATGGCACCTACAGTATCATCACATAACGGATCTGGCCACTACAGTATCATCACATAACGGATAATTTATGGTGAAGTGTAAAGTGATTAGGAGTGAGTGAGCGAGCAGCCATTTATTTGCACCCTTTCTGGACGAGTGTCTCGGCCTGGTAGTTTGAGAAGATCCTCCACGTTCTTGGTCTCCGGTTTCTTCTCGATCCTGGAAGGAGGAGCAGCCGGTGGGGGAGGAGGGTGGGACGACGTGGGGCCGCCTCCTCTCTCTTCTGGGTAACTCCTCCGTTCACCTGGAAACAGGACGGGACAGCCAGTAGAAAAAATAAACAGATAATACTGTTACTAATAATAATATTACTAATATTACTAATACTAATATTACTAATACTAATATTACTAATACTAATATACTAAAATACTAATACTAATATACTAATATACTAATACTAATATAGTAACACTAATATTACTCATACTACTAATATACTAATACTACTAATACTACTAATATACTAATATTACTAATATACTAATACTACTAATACACTAATATTACTAATACTAATAATATACTAATATACTAATATACTAATACTAATATAGTAACACTAATATTACTCATACTACTAATATACTAATACTACTAATACTACTAATATACTAATATTACTAATATACTAATACTAATATAGTAACACTAATATTACTCATACTACTAATATACTAATACTACTAATACTACTAATATACTAATATTACTAATATACTAATACTAATATAGTAACACTAATATACTAATACTACTAATATACTACTAATATACTAATAATACTACTAATATTACTAATAATAATACTACTAATATACTATACTAATACACTATAATATTACTATACTACTAATACTAATATACTACTATACTAATATATACTAACTAATACTAATATTACTACATACTACTAATATACTAATACACTAATATTACTCATACTACTAATATACTAATACTACTAATACTACTAATACACTAATATTACTAATACTAATAATATACTAATATTACTAATATACTAATACTAATATAGTAACACTAATATTACTCATACTACTAATATACTAATACTACTATATACTAATACTAATATACTATATACTAATATACTAATATTACTAATACTACTAATATATATATAAATATACTAATATACTAATATTACTAATACTACTATAATATACTATATACTAATACTAATACTACTAATATACTAAATATATACTAATAATATACTAATACTAATATATAACACTAATATTACTACATACTACTGATATACTAATACTACTAATATATACTAATATACTAATACTAATACTAATATTAATACTAATATACTAATATTATTAATACTAATATACTAATACTACTAATATACTAATACTACTAATACTTACTAATATACTAATATACTAATACACTAATATACTACTAATATTACTAATATTACTAATATACTAATATTACTAATATAATATACTAATATTACTAATATACTAATATACTAATATTACTAATATACTAAATATAATACTAATATATAATACTAATACTAATAATAATACTATATACTAATACACTAATATACTAATAATACTAATATTACTAATATACTAATACTACTAAATACTAATATACTAATACTATACTAATATAATAATACTAATTAATATACTAATATACTACTAATATACTAATATTACTAAATACTAAATATAATAATACTAATATACTATACTAATAATACTAATATTACTAATATACTAATATACAAATACTAATACTACAAATACTAATATACTAATATACTAATATACTAATACTAATACTATTACTATTACTAATACTAATATACTAATATAATACTAAATACTACTAATACTACTAATATACTAATTTTACCAATACTAATATACTAATACTAATATACTAATATTACTAATACTAATATTACTAATATACTAATACTAATATAATACCTAATATACTAATACTACTAATACTAATATTACTAATACTAATACTAATATACTAATACTACTAATATTACTAATATACTAATACTAATATACTATATACTAATATTACTAATATACTAATACTAATATTACTAATACTAATATACTAATACTAAATATTACTATATACTAATAATATACTAATACTAATATTACTAATATACTAATACTAATATTACTAATATTACTAATATACTAATACTAATATTACTAATATACTAATATTACTAATACTACTAATACTAATATTACTAATATACTAATACTATACTATATATATACTATATAATACTCTCTTCATTTCTTCACAACTAATAGCGACATGAAAAGACAGACATACTAATATACTAATGCCTAATTAAATACCATTTTGATTGTTTTCTACCAATAAACTAATACGTATAAAATGCCTTCAAAAGTATTCACACTGCCCCTCGAATACAAAATTTTGTTGTGTTACAGCCTGAATTTTAAAATGGTTTAAATTTAGATTGTTTGGTCACTGGCCTACATACATTATTTTTTACAAAAAAAAAAAAAATTACAAGCTGAAATGTCTTCGAGTCAATAAGTATTCAACCCCTTTCTTATGGCAAGCCTAAATAAAATACAAAAATGTTCTTAATAATATGCACAATAAGGTGCATGGACACTGTGTGCAACAATAGTGTTTAACATGATTTTTGTAATGACTACCTCATCTCTGTACCCCACATTCAACCACAAAGATAAGGGAGGTTTTACAAAACTGTACCCCACACATACATCTATACATCTGTAAACTCTCCTTCCAGACTCATATCAAACATCTCCAATCTAAAATCAAATCTAGAATCGGCTTTCTATTGCGCAACAAAGCCTCCTTCACTCACGCCGCCAAACTGAACTAGTAAAACTGACTATCCTACAGATCCTCGACTTCGGCGATGTCATCTACAAAATAGCTTCCAACACTCTACTCAGCAAACTGGATGCAGTTTATCACAGTGCCATCCGTTTTGTTACTAAAGCACCTTATAATCACCCACCACTGCGACCTGTATGCTCTAGTCGGCTGGCCCTCGCTACATAATCGTCGCCAGACCCACTGGCTCCAGGTCATCTACAAGTCCATGCTAGGTAAAGCTCCGCCTTATCTCAGTTCACTGGTCACGATGGCAACACCCATCCGTAGCACGCGCTCCAGCAGGTGTATCTCATTGATCATCCCTAAAGCCAACACCTCATTTGGCCGCCTTTCGTTCCAGTACTCTGCTGCCTGTGACTGGAACGAATTATAAAATCGCTGAAGTTGGAGACTTATCTCCCTCACCAACTTCAAACATCTGCTATCTGAGCAGCTAACCGAACGCTGCAGATGTACATAGTCTATCGGTAAATAGCCCACCCAATCTTACCTACCTCATCCCCATACTGTTTATATTTATTTACTTTTCTGCTCTTTTGCACACCAATATCTCTACCTGTACATAACCATCTGATCATTTATCACTCCAGTGTTAATCTGCAAAATTGTAATTATTGCCTACCTCCTCATGCCTTTTGCACACAATGTATATAGACTCTCTTTTTTCCCTTTTTTTTTACACTGCTATGCTTTATCGTGGCCAGGTCGCAGTTGCAAATGAGAACTTGTTCTCAACTGGCCTACCTGGTTAAATAAAGGTTAAATAAAAAAAATAAAAAAATAAAAAACTCAAGTCAGGCAGTGAATTTCAAACACAGATTCAATCACAAAGACCAGGGCAGTTTTTCCAATGCCAAGCGAATAGCGCCTATTGGTAGATGGGTAAAAATATACAAAAGCAGACATTGAATATCCCTTTGAGCACGGTGAAGTTATTAATTATACTTTGGATGGAGTATCAATACACCCAGTCACTACAAACATACAGGCGTCCTTCCTAACTCAGTTGCCGGAGAGGAAGGAAACCTCAGGGATTTCATCATGACCCAAAACGGCTACTTTAAAACAGTTACTAGAGTTTAATGGCTGTGACAGGAGAAAACTGAGGATGGATCAACAACATTGTAGTTACTCCACAATACTAACCTAAATCACAGAGTGAAAAGAAGGAAGCCTTACAGAACACAAATATTCCAAAACATGCATCCTGTTTGCAACAAGGCACTAAAGTAATACTGCAAAAAAATGTGGCAAAGCAATCAACTTTTTAACACTTGATATTTTCAAGCATAGTGATGGCTGCATTATGTTATGGGTATGCGTGTAATCGTTTAGGACTGAGGAGTTTTTCAGAAAAAAAAAAAAAAAAGAAACGGAGGAAAACCTGGTTCAGTCTGCTATCCACCAGACACGGTGAAATGAATTCACCTTTTAGCAGGACAATAACCTAAAACACAAGGCCAAATCTACACTGAGTGGCCGAGTTACAATTTTGACTTGAACATCTATGGCAAGACCTGAAAATGGTTGTCTAGAAATGATCAACAACCAATTAGACAGAGCTTGAATCCTTTTGAAAAGAACAAATGGGAAAATGTTCCACATTCCAGGAGTGGAAATCTGTTAGCGGCGTCCCAATAAAAGACTCAACTGTAATGGCTGCCAAATGTGTGTCTACAAAGTATTGACTCAGGGTATTGACTCGAGGATAGCCTAGTGGTTAGAGCGTTGGACTAGTAACCGAAAGGTTGCAAGTTCAAATCTCCGAACTGACAAGGTACAAATCTGTCGTTCTGCCCCTGAACGGGCAGTTAACCCACTGTTCCCAGGCCGTCATTGAAAATAAGAATTTTTTCTTAACTGATTTGCCTAGTTAAATAAAGGTAAAATAAAATAAATAAATACTTAAGTAAATGAGATATTTAAATTTTCAATAAATGAGCAACATTTTCTAAAAACATGTTTTCATTTCATCATTATGGAGTATTGTGTGTAGATGGGTAGGAGCAGTCAAAAACAAAATTATACACATTTTGAATTCAGGTTGTAAAAACAAAATGTGGAATAAGGTACGGGGTATGAACACTTTCTGAAGGCCTGGTAGCTTCAGAGACTTCTCTTTTGGACAGTTGTAATTTTTTTTCTGTGTACAAATCAGTCCCACTCACATACAGAGACATTTGCATTGCACCATGTCTGTTCGAGACCGACTTACCGTATGGTGAAGCACCCTGATCGAAGCGCTCAGGCCCACGCTCAGGCCCACGCTCTGGCCCACGCTCGTACGGAGGTCTGTCATAACCCCCAGGCCTTCCATAAGGTTCCTCTCCATCTCTACTGGTCCGGCTGCCCTCCCTCATGTCCCTCTCCCTGAAGCCCGGGCGAGGTGGAGGATGGCCGGGGGGTGGTCTGGACAGGTAGACAAGATCAGAACACTGCACATCTGGATACCTATTTATGAAGAGTTTTAGAGTGGGCCCTGGAGAAGGCAATAATCACAAGGCTACACCAACCAGCCAGAATAGTCACAGTGTGATATAATACCAGCTGGACTAGTCACAGTGTGATATAATACCAGCTGGACTAGTCACAGTGTGATATAATACCAGCTGGACTAGTCACAGTGTGATATAATACCATCTGGACTAGTCACAGTGTGATATAATACCAGCTGGACTAGTAACAGTGTGATATAATACCAGCTGAACTAGTCACAGTAACACAGTGTGATATAATACCAGCTGGACTAGTAACAGTGTGATATAATACCAGCTGGACTAGTCACAGTAACACAGTGTGATATAATACCAGCTGGACTAGTCACAGTGTGATATAATACTAGCTGGACTAGTCACAGTGTGATATAATACCATGGACTAGTGGACTAGTCACAGTGTGATATAATACCAGCTGGACTAGTCACAGTGTGATATAATACCAGCTGAACTAGTCACAGTGTGATATAATACAGCGGGATCTGGACTAGTAACACAGTGTGATATAATACCAGCTGAACTAGTCACAGTGTGATATAATACCAGCTGAACTAGTCACAGTGTGATATAATACCAGCTGGACTAGTCACAGTGTGATATAATACCATCTGGACTAGTCACAGTGTGATATAATACCAGCTGGACTAGTCACAGTCACAGTGTGATATAATACCTGGACTAGTCACAGTGTGATATAATACCATCTGGACTAGTCACAGTGTGATATAATACCAGCTGGACTAGTCACAGTGTGATATAATACCAGCTGGACTAGTCACAGTGTGATATAATACCAGCTGGACTAGTCACAGTGTGATATAATACCATCTGGACTAGTCACAGTGTGATATATATACCATCTGGACTAGTCACAGTGTGATATAATACCAGCTGAACTAGTCACAGTGTGATATAATACCATCTGGACTAGTCACAGTGTGATATAATACCAGCTGAACTAGTCACAGTGTGATATAATACCAGCTGAACTAGTCACAGTGTGATATAATACCAGCTGGACTAGTCACAGTGTGATATAATACCAGCTGGACTAGTCACAGTGTGATATAATACCAGCTGGACTAGTCACAGTGTGATATAATACCAGATGGACTAGTCACAGATATAACACAGTGTGATATAATACCAGCTGGACTAGTCACAGTGTGATATAATACCAGCTGGAGTCTAGTAACACAGTGTGATATAATACCATCTGAACTAGTCACAGTGTGATATAATACCAGCTGGACTAGTCACAGTGTGATATAATACCAGCTGGACTAGTCACAGTGACAGTGTGATATAATACCATCTGGACTAGATATAATACAGCTAACACAGTGTGATATAATACCAGCTGGACTAGTCACAGTAACACAGTGTGATATAATACCAGCTGGACTAGTCACAGTGTGATATAATACCAGCTGGACTAGTCACAGTGTGATATAATACCAGCTAGCTGGACTAGTCACAGTGTGATATAATACCAGCTGGACTAGTCACAGTGTGATATAATACCAGCTGGACTAGTCACAGTGTGATATAATACCAGCTGGACTAGTCACAGTGTGATATAATACCAGCTGGACTAGTCACAGTGTGATATAATACCAGCTGGACTAGTCACAGTGTGATATAATACCAGCTGGACTAGTCACAGTGTGATATAATACCAGCTGAACTAGTCACAGTGTGATATAATACCAGCTGAACTAGTCACAGTGTGATATAATACCAGCTGGACTAGTCACAGTGTGATATAATACCAGCTGGACTAGTCACAGTGTGATATAATACCAGCTGGACTAGTCACAGTGTGATATAATACAGTGGACTACACAGTGTGATATAATACCAGCTGGACTAGTCACAGTGTGATATAATACCAGCTGGACTAGTCACAGTGTGATATAATACCAGCTGGACTAGTCACAGTAACACAGTGTGATATAATACCAGCTGGACTAGTCACAGATATAATACCAGTAACACAGTGTGATATAATACCAGCTGGACTAGTCACAGTGTGATATAATACCAGCTGGACTAGTCACAGTGTGATATAATACCATCTGGACTAGTCACAGTGTGATATAATACCAGCTGGACTAGTCACAGTGTGATATAATACCAGCTGGACTAGTCACAGTGTGATATAATACCAGCTGGACTAGTCACAGTAACACAGTGTGATATAATACCAGACTGGTCCAACACTAGCTGAACTAGTCACAGTGTGATATAATACCATCTGGACTAGTCACAGTGTGATATAATACCAGCTGAACTAGTCACAGTGTGATATAATACCAGCTGGACTAGTCACAGTGTGATATAATACCAGCTGGACTAGTCACAGTAACACAGTGCTGATATAATACCAGCTGGACTAGTCACAGTGTGATATAATACCTGGAGCTGGACTAGTCACAGTGTGATATAATACCAGCTGGACTAGTCACAGTGTGATATAATACCATCTGGACTAGTCACAGTGTGATATAATACCAGCTGGACTAGTCACAGTGTGATATAATACCAGCTGAACTAGTCACAGTGTGATATAATACCATCTGGACTAGTCACAGTGTGATATAATACCAGCTGAACTAGTCACAGTGTGATATAATACCAGCTGAACTAGTCACAGTGTGATATAATACCAGCTGGACAGTGTGATATAATACCAGCTGGACTAGTCACAGTGTGATATAATACCAGCTGGACTAGTCACAGTGTGATATAATACCAGCTGGACTAGTCACAGTAACACAGTGTGATATAATACCAGCTGGACTAGTCACAGTGTGATATAATACCAGCTGGACTAGTCACAGTGTGATATAATACCATCTGGACTAGTCACAGTGTGATATAATACCAGCTGGACTAGTCACAGTGTGATATAATACCAGCTGGACTAGTCACAGTGTGATATAATACCATCTGGACTAGTCACAGTGTGATATAATACCATCTGGACTAGTCACAGTGTGATATAATACCAGCTGAACTAGTCACAGTGTGATATAATACCATCTGGACTAGTCACAGTGTGATATAATACCAGCTGAACTAGTCACAGTAACACAGTGTGATATAATACCAGCTGAACTAGTCACAGTGTGATATAATACCAGCTGAACTAGTCACAGTGTGATATAATACCAGCTGGACTAGTCACAGTGTGATATAATACCAGCTGAACTAGTCACAGTGTGATATAATACCAGCTGGACTAGTCACAGTAACACAGTGTGATATAATACCAGCTGAACTGGTCACAGTGTGATATAATACCAGCTGGACTAGTCACAGTAACACAGTGTGATATAATACCAGCTGGACTAGTCACAGTGTGATATAATACCAGCTGGACTAGTCACAGTGTGATATAATACCAGCTGGACTAGTCACAGTGACAGTGGTAGATGATAATACCAGCTGGACTAGTCACAGTAACACAGTGTGATATAATACCAGCTGGACTAGTCACAGCACAGTGTGATATAATACCAGCTGGACTAGTCACAGTGTGATATAATACTGGACCAGCTGGACTAGTCACAGTGTGATATAATACCAGCTGGACTAGTCACAGTGTGATATAATACCAGCTGGACTAGTCACAGTGTGATATAATACCAGCTGGACTAGTCACAGTGTGATATAATACCAGCTGGACTAGTCACAGTGTGATATAATACAGCTGGACTAGTCACAGTGTGATATAATACCAGCTGGACTAGTCACAGTGTGATATAATACCAGCTGGACTAGTCACAGTGTGATATAATACCAGCTGAACTAGTCACAGTGTGATATAATACCAGCTGAACTAGTCACAGTGTGATATAATACCAGCTGGACTAGTCACAGTGTGATATAATACCAGCTGGACTAGTCACAGTGTGATATAACACCAGCTGGACTAGTCACAGTGTGATATAATACCAGCTGAACTAGTCACAGTAACACAGTGTGATATAATACCACTGGACTAGTAACAGTGTGATATAATACAAGCTGGACTAGTAGTGCATTATGTTACAGACTATACCAGCTTTACACAGTGTGATATAGGATATAATACCAGCTGGACTAGTCACAGTAACACAGTGTGATATAATACCAGCTGGACTAGTCACAGTGTGATATAATCCAGCTGGACTAGTCACAGTGTGAAATGAATAACACAGCTGGACTAGTCACAGTGTGATATAATACCAGCTGGACTAGTCACAGTGTGATATAATACCAGCTGGACTAGTCACAGTGTGATATAATACCAGCTGGACTAGTCACAGTAACACAGTGTGATATAATACCAGCTGGACTAGTCACAGTGTGATATCACATACCAGCTGGACTAGTCACAGTGTGATATAATACCAGCTGAACTAGAACACAGTGTGATATAATGTACCAGCTGGACTAGTCACAGTGTGATATAATACCAGCTGACTAGTCACAGTAACACAGTGTGATATAATACCAGCTGGACTAGTCACAGTGTGATATATAACTACACAGCTGGACTAGTCACAGTGTGATATATAATGAACTCACAGCTGGACTAGTCACAGTGTGATATAATACCAGCTGGACTAGTCACAGTATTGACCGAGTGGATATAATACCAGCTGGACTAGTCACAGTGTGATATAATACCATCTGGACTAGTCACAGTGTGATATAATACCAGCTGGACTAGTCACAGTGTGATATAATACCATCTGACTAGTCACAGTGTGATATAATAATACCAGCTGAACTAGTCACAGTGTGATATAATACCAGCTGAAAGTAACACAGTGTGATATAATACCAGCTGAGACTAGTCACAGTGTGATATAATACCAGCTGAACTAGTCACAACAGTGTGATATAAAACCATCTGGACTAGTCACAGTGTGATATAATACCAGCTGGACTAGTCACAGTGTGATATAATACCAGCTGGACAGTCACAAACACAGTGTGATATAATACCATCTGGACTAGTCACAGTGTGATATAATACCAGCTGGACTAGTCACAGTGTGATATAATACCAGCTGGACTAGTCACAGTGTGATATAATACCATCTGGACTAGTCACAGTGTGATATAATAGCTGGACTAGTACACAGTGTGATATAATACCATGGACGACTAGTCACAGTGTGATATAATACCAGCTTCTGGACTAGTCACAGTGTGATATAATACCAGCTGGACTAGTCACAGTGTGATATAATACCAGTCTGGACTAGTCACAGTGTGACATTACCATCTGACTAGTCACAGTGTGATATAATACCAGCTGAACTAGTCACAGTGTGATATAATACCATCTGGACTAGTCACAGTAGTCACAGTGTGATATAATACCAGCTGAACTAGTCACAGTGTGATATAATACCAGCGAACTAGTCACAGTGTGATATAATACCAGCTGGACTAGTCACAGTGTGATATAATACCAGCTGGACTAGTCACAGTGTGATATAATACCAGCTGGACTAGTCACAGTGTGATATAATACCCAGTAACACAGTGTGATATAATACCAGGACTAGTCACAGTAACACAGTGTGATATAATACCAGCTGACTAGTCACAGTGTGATATAATACCAGCTGGATAGTCACAGTGTGATATAATACCAGCTGGAAGTCACAGTGTGATATAATACCAGCTGGACTAGTCACAAGATATAATACAGCTGGACTAGTCACAGTGTGATATAATACCAGCTGGACTAGTCACAGTGTGATATAATACCATCTGGACTAGTCACAGTGTGATATAATACCATCTGGACTAGTCACAGTGTGATATAATACCAGCTGAACTAGTCACAGTAACACAGTGTGATATAATACCAGCTGGACTAGTCACAGTGTGATATAATACCATCTGGACTAGTCACAGTGTGATATAATACCATCTGGACTAGTCACAGTGTGATATAATACCATCTGGACTAGTCACAGTGTGATATAATACCAGCTGGACTAGTCACAGTGTGATATAATACCAGATGGACTAGTCACAGTAACACAGTGTGATATAATACCATCTGGACTAGTCACAGTGTGATATAATACCAGCTGGACTAGTCACAGTAACACAGTGTGATATAATACCAGCTGGACTAGTCACAGTGTGATATAATACCAGCTGGACTAGTCACAGTGTGATATAATACCAGATGGACTAGTCACAGTAACACAGTGTGATATAATACCATCTGGACAGTGTGATATAATACCATCTGGACTAGTCACAGTGTGATATAATACCATCTGGACTAGTCACAGTGTGATATAATACCAGCTGGACTAGTCACAGTAACACAGTGTGATATAATACCAGCTGGACTAGTCACAGTGTGATATAATACCAGCTGGACTAGTCACAGTGTGATATAATACCAGCTGGACTAGTCACAGTAACACAGTGTGATATAATACCAGCTGGACTAGTCACAGTGTGATATAATACCAGCTGGACTAGTCACAGTGTGATATAATACCATCTGGACTAGTAACAGTGTGGTATAATACCATCTGGACTAGTCACAGTGTGATATAATACCAGCTGGACTAGTCACAGTGTGATATAATACCAGCTGGACTAGTCACAGTGTGATATAATACCAGCTGGACTAGTCACAGTGTGATATAATACCATCTGGACTAGTCACAGTGTGATATAATACCAGCTGGACTAGTCACAGTGTGATATAATACATCTGGACAGTCACAGTGTGATATAATACCAGCTGGACTAGTCACAGTGTGATATAATACCAGCTGAACTAGTCTGGACTAGTAACAGTGTGGTATAATACCATCTGGACTAGTCACAGTGTGATATAATACCAGCTGGACTAGTCACAGTGTGATATAATACCAGCTGAACTAGTCACAGTGTGATATAATACTAGATGGACTAGTCACAGTAACACAGTGTGATATAATACCAGCTGGACTAGTCACAGTGTGATATAATACCAGATGGACTAGTCACAGTGTGATATAATACCAGCTGAACTAGTCACAGTGTGATATAATACCAGCTGGACTAGTCACAGTGTGATATAATACCAGATGGACTAGTCACAGTGTGATATAATACCATCTGAACTAGTCACAGTGTGATATAATACCAGCTGGACTAGTCACAGTGTGGTATAATACCAGCTGGACTAGTCACAGTGTGATATAATACCATCTGGACTAGTCACAGTGTGATATAATACCAGCTGGACTAGTCACAGTGTGATATAATACCAGCTGGACTAGTCACAGTGTGATATAATACCATCTGGACTAGTCACAGTGTGATATAATACCAGCTGGACTAGTCACAGTGTGATATAATACCAGATGGACTAGTCACAGTAACACAGTGTGATATAATACCAGATGGACTAGTCACAGTGTGATATAATACTAGCTGGACTAGTCACAGTGTGATATAATACTAGCTGGACTAGTCACAGTGGGATATAATACCATCTGGACTAGTCACAGTGTGATATAATACTAGCTGGACTAGTCACAGTGTGATATAATACCAGCTGAACTAGTCACAGTGTGATATAATACCAGCTGAACTAGTCACAGTGTGATATAATACCAGCTGAACTAGTCAGAGTGTGATATAATACTAGCTGGACTAGTCACAGTAACACAGTGTGATATAATACCAGCTGGACTAGTCACAGTAACACAGTGTGATATAATACCATCTGGACTAGTCACAGTGTGATATAATACCATCTGGACTAGTCACAGTGTGATATAATACTAGCTGGACTAGTCACAGTGTGATATAATACCATCTGGACTAGTCACAGTGTGGTATAATACTAGCTGGACTAGTCACAGTGTGATATAATACCATCTGGACTAGTCACAGTGTGGTATAATACTAGCTGGACTAGTCACAGTGTGATATAATACCATCTGGACTAGTCACAGTGTGATATAATACCAGCTGGACTAGTCACAGTGTGATATAATACCAGCTGGACTAGTCACAGTAACACAGTGTGATATAATACCAGATGGACTAGTCACAGTGTGATATAATACCAGCTGAACTAGTCACAGTGTGGTATAATACCATCTGGACTAGTAACAGTGTGATATAATACAAGCTGAACTAGTCACAGTGTGATATAATACCAGCTGGACTAGTCACAGTGTGATATAATACCAGCTGGACTAGTCACAGTGTGGTATAATACCGAGGTAAAAAGGGCTTTATGAAAATATTTGATTGATTGATCAGTGTTTCTATTTCTAAGCTCAAACCCTTTTAAATCGGAACCAGATAGCTCAAACCCTCCTACAACGGAACTGGGTATACCTCTCATCTCGAGGCGGATAGCGGTCCCTCTCGTATGGTTCTCTTTCAAAGTCCATGGGAGCTTTTTCTCTGTACATCTCCCTCTCCCTGCTGTACTCCCTACGCTCCATGTAGGGGTCCACCGGTCGTCTGTCGTAGTACAGGTCTCTGTGGTAGGGGTCTCTCAGGGGGCCCAGTTGTTCTATAAGGGAAAGGAGGATATCGGTATGACAACAATAATATCTACCATTTAGCAGACATTTCCAAGTGGGAATCGCACCCTTGACGTTGCAAGCTTCAGCAACGGATCAACAGCTTGACATAAGGAGGGTTCATATATTTTTCCTAAGCCACTGTTGATAGTAACGCATAACATTTATATTTTTAGTGACCTAGCAGACCTTATTCAGATGGACAGTGTGTTCAACTAAAATATGTTTAAAAAATATAAATAAATAAATAAAACTAGTATTAGCTGCTACGGAGTCTCAAAAAATGATCACCATCCAAAAGAATTAATATCAACTTACCTTTTTCATAGCTCCTCTCTCTCTCTCTGTCAAGTAAGGGATCGGGTCTCAACACAATCCTTTCACCGTAAGAGATCCGCTCCACCGTGGCAGCACCAAGGTCTGAGAGACAGAGAGACATAGAGAGAGAGAGAGAGACAGAGAGACAGAGGCATAGAGAGAGAGAGACAGAGACAGAGACAGACACATAGAGAGACAGACACAGAGAGAGAGACAGAGACATAGAGAGAGAGACAGAGACATAGAGAGAGAGACAGAGACAGAGAGAGACAGACAGAGACAGACAGAGAGACAGACATAGAGAGAGAGACATAGAGAGACATAGAGAGAGAGACATAGAGAGACATAGAGAGAGACATAGAGAGAGAGACATAGAGAGAGAGACATAGAGAGAGAGACATAGAGAGACAGAGAGAGAGACATAGAGAGAGAGACATAGAGAGAGAGACAGAGACATAGAGAGAGAGACATAGAGAGAGAGACATAGACAGAGAGAGAGAGACAGAGAGACAGAGAGAGAGAGACAGAGAGAGAGAGACAGAGAGACAGAGAGAGAGAGACAGAGAGACAGAGAGAGAGAGACAGAGACATAGAGAGGGAGAAATATAAATTCCATTCAATTCAGGAAGTACACTGAAATTCCAAATTCTCTACATTGCTTTTAAAATTAAGAACATCTGAAATTGTAACTGGAATTTAGTTCACTTTCTGAATTGACTGGAATTACAAAATGGAAAATGACCCCCCCCCCCCCCCCCCCATACCCTGCTCCTCATTTCTCTCCTTACCATGTCCATGTCCATAGTCGACAGTCTTGGGGGTGACTGGAGGAGCCGTGGACACGTAACCAGTATCTGGGGGCTTGGTGTCTCCCCATGTCACCAATTTAGTAGGAGCCAAGCTGGACATCAGGTTGGTTGCCTGGGAAAGGACAAAACAGTGCAGTAACAGATAAACAACAACAACAACAAGGGTAAATATTTATCTTTTGTAACTGCCCCCCCCCCCCCCCCAAAAAATGGACAATGGACAATAATTAAAGTAGCCTTCTTCAAATATATTGTTAGAATGTGACTCGCAACAGTGAGAATTTAAAATATAATAACTACTCGAATATACAGCTTGGAAACAAACGCGTTTCGAATTTTACCTGCAGCTATATTATACATAAAATGTCCAACAGTTACATGATATATATATATATATATATATATATATATATATAAACAATATAGACACTATGAAGCCTTGTCAAAAGAAGTATACAGAGAATAGGGATACAATGAGTTGTAGTTTAGCCTACCTGGAGGGCACTCCGGACCTCAGGGGGGATCTCCAGCCCCAGTAGCCCAGCAGGGAGCTCCGTCTTGGGGTCAGACGTGATGGGTAGGGCCTCTCCCTCAGTCTTATTCTCCTGCATTTCTCTGTTCAGTACCAGAGAAACAGACCTACATTGTATTAGAAATGACATGTGATACATTTGCTAATATGCATACATGTAGCCTGGAATCCATAACCTATTTTGTGTTAACATTCCACACCTTGTACTCTGCGCATTTGCCAAATATTGCACGACAAGGAGTGGAATTATAGCACAAATAGACTAGTACTCAGGCTAAGTATAGAGGTCTCTCACAAAAACAGTTGTGAAAAACATTACTGAATAAAAATATATATATATATTTTTTTTATTCAGTAATGTTTTTCACAACTGTTTTTGTGAGAGACCTCTATATATATATACACACACACACACACACACCGAGTGGACAAAACATTAAGAAAACCTGTATAGACTGACCAGGTGAAAGCTATGATCCCTTATTGATGTCATTGTGAAATCCACTTCAATCAATGCAGATGAAGGGGAGGAGACGGGTTAAAGAAGGATTTTTTTGACACAATTGAGACATTGATTGTGTGTGTGGGCCATTCAGAGGGTGAACGGACAAGACAAAATATTTGAGTGCCTTTGAAAGGGATTGAGTAGTAGGTGCCAGGCGTACCGGTTTGTGTCAAGAATTGTAACACTGCTGGGTTTTTCACGCTCAACAGTTTCTCGTGTGTATCAAGGATGGTCCATCACCCAAAGAACATCCAGCCAACTTGACAGAACTGTGGGAAGCATTGGAGTCAACATGGACCAGCATCCCTGTGGAACGCTTTTGACACCTTGTAGAGTCCATGCCCCGAAGAATTTGAGGCGTTTCTGAGGACAAAAGGGGGTGGTTCAACTCAATATTTTGTTCCCGAGTGACACAGCAGTCTAAGTCACAGCATTGTCCATTAATCACGGTACTCCATTCTGCTCGTTTATGTTTTATCTGTCGGCCCCAGCCGCACTCAGGCTCTGTGTGTAGTTAATCCGACCCTTCCCTGCCTAGTCAACGCCATTTTATCTGCTGTTGTTGTGCTAGCTGATTAGCTGTTGTTGTCTCACCTACTGTTTTAGCTAGCTCTCCCAATTCAACACCTGTGATTACTGTATGCTTCCCTATATGTCTCTCTCAAATGTCAATATGCCTTGTATACTGTTGTTCAGGTTAGTTATCATTGTTTTAGTTTACAATGGAGCCCCTAGTTCCACTCTTCATAACCCTGGCACCCCCTTTGTCCCACCTCCCACACATGCGGTGACCTCACTCATTACAACCAGCATGTCCAGAGATGCAACCTCTCTCATCATCACCCAGTGCCTGGGCTTACCTCCGCTGTACCCGCACTCCACCATACCCCTGTCTGCGCATTATGCCCTGAATATATTCTACCATGCCCAGAAATCAGCTCCTTTTATTCTCTGTCCCAACCGCTCTAGGCGACCAGTTTTGATAGCCTTTAGCCGCACCCTCATACTACTCCTCCTCTGTTCCGTGGGTGATGTGGAGGTAAACCCAGGCCCTGCATGTCCCCAGGCACCCTCATTTGTTGACTTCTGTGATCGAAAAAGCCTTGGTTTCATGCATGTCAACATCAGAAGCCTCCTCCCTAAGTTTGTTTTACTCACTGCTTTAGCACACTCTGCTAACCCTGATGTCCTTGCCGTGTCTGAGTCCTGGCTCAGGAAGGCCACCAAAAATTCAGAGATTTCCATACCCAACTATAACATTTTTCGTCAAGATAGAACTGCCAAAGGGGGAGGAGTTGCAGTCTACTGCAGAGATAGCCTGCAAAGCAATGTCATACTTTCCAGGTCCATACCCAAACAGTTCGAACTACTAATCTTAAAAATTACTCTCTCCAGAAATAAGTCTCTCACTGTTGCCGCCTGCTACCGACCCCCCTCAGCTCCCAGCTGTGCCCTGGACACCATTTGTGAATTGATCGCCCCCCATCTAGCTTCAGAGTTTGTTCTGTTAGGTGACCTAAACTGGGATATGCTTAACACCCCGGCAGTCCTACAATCTAAGCTAGATGCCATCAATCTCACACAAATCATCAAGGAACCCACCAGATACAACCCTAACTCTGTAAGCAAGGGCACCCTCATAGACGTCATCCTGACCAACTGGCCCTCCAAATACACCTCCGCCGTCTTCAACCAGGATCTCAGAGATCACTGCCTCATTGGCTGTATCCGCTACGGAGCCGCAGTCAAACGACCACCCCTCATCACTGTCAAACGCTCCCTAAAACACTTCTGTGAGCAGGCCTTTCTAATCGACCTGGCCCGGGTATCCTGGAAGGACATTGACCTCGTCCCGTCAGTTGAGGATGCCTGGTCATTCTTTAAAAGTAACTTCCTCACCATTTTAGATAAGCATGCTCCGTTCAAAAATGCAGAACTAAGAACAGATATAGCCCTTGGTTCACTCCAGACCGGACTGCCCTCGACCAGCACAAAAACATCCTGTGGCGGACTGCAATAGCATCGAATAGTCCCCGTGATATGCAACTGTTCAGGGAAGTCAGGAACCAATACACTCAGTCAGTCAGGAAAGCTAAGGCCAGTTTCTTCAGGCAGAAATTTGCATCCTGTAGCTCCAACTCCAAAAAGTTCTGGGACACTGAAGTCCATGGAGAACAAGAGCACCTCCTCCCAGCTGCCCACTGCACTGAGGCTAGGTAACACGGTCACCACCGATAAATCCATGATTATTGAAAACTTCAACAAGCATTTCTCAACGGCTGGCCATGCCTTCCGCCTGGCTACTCCAACCTTGGCCAACAGATCCGCCCCCCCCGCAGCTACTTGCCCAAGCCTCTCCAGGTTCTCCTTTACCCAAATCCAGATAGCAGATGTTCTGAAAGAGCTGCAAAACCTTGACCCATACAAATCAGCTGCTCTTGACAATCTGGACCCTCTATTTCTGAAACTATCCGCCGCCATTGTCGCAACCCCTATTACCAGCCTGTTCAACCTCTCTTTCATATCGTCTGAGATGGAAAGCTGCCGCAGTCATCCCCCTCTTCAAAGGGGGAGACACCCTGGACCCAAACTGTTACAGACCTATATCCATCCTGCCCTGCCTATCTAAGGTCTTCGAAAGCCAAGTCAACAAACAGGTCACTGACCATCTCGAATCACACCGTACCTTCTCCGCTGTGCAATCGGGTTTCCGAGCCGGTTACGGGTGCACCTCAGCCACGCTCAAGGTACTAAACGATATCATAACGGCCATCGACAAAAGACAGTACTGTGCAGCCGTCTTCATCGACCTTGCCAAGGCTTTCGACTCTGTCGATCACCATATTCTTATCGGCAGACTCAGTAGCCTTGGTTTCTCTGATGACTGCCTTGCCTGGTTCACCAACTACTTTGCAGACAGAGTGCAGTGTGTCAAATCGGAGGGCATGCTGTCCGATCCTCTGGCAGTCTCTATGGGGGTGCCACAGGGTTCAATTCTCGGGCCGACTCTTTTCTCTGTATATATCAATGATGTTGCTCTTGCTGCAGGCGATTCCCTGATCCACCTCTACGCAGACTACACCATTCTATATAATTCCGGCCCGTCCTTGGACACTGTGCTATCTAACGTCCAAACAAGCTTCAATGCCATACAACACTCCTTCCGTGGCTTCCAACTGCTCTTAAACGCTAATAAAACCAAATGTATGCTTTTCAACCGTTCGCTGCCTGCACCTGCACACCTGACTAGTATCACCACCCTGGATGGTTCCGACCTTGAATATGTGGACATCTATAAGTACCTAGGTGTCTGGCTTGACTGTAAACTCTCCTTCCAGACTCATATCAAACATCTCCAATCGAAAATCAAATCCAGAATCGGCTTTCTATTCCGCAACAAAGCCTCCTTCACTCATGCCGCAAAACTTACCCTAGTAAAACTGACTATCCTACCGATCCTCGACTTCGGCGACGTCACCTACAAAATAGCTTCCAACACTCTACTCAGCAAACTGGATGCAGTTTATCACAGTGCCATCCGTTTTGTCACTAAAGCACCTTATACCACCCACCACTGCGACTTGTATGCTCTAGTCGGCTGGCCCTCGCTCCATATTCGTCGCCAGACCCACTGGTTCCAGGTCATCTACAAGTCCATGCTAGGTAAAGCTCCGCCTTATCTCAGTTCCCTGGTCACGATGGCAACACCCACCCGTAGCACGCGCTCCAGCAGGTGTATCTCACTGATCATCCCTAAAGCCAACACCTCATTTGGCCGCCTTTCGTTCCAGTTTTCTGCTGCCTGTGACTGGAACGAATTGTAGAAATCGCTGAAGTTGGAGACTTATCTCCCTCACCAACTTCAAACATCTGCTCTCTGAGCAGCTAACTGATCGCTGCAGCTGTACATAGTCTTATCGGTAAATAACCCACCCAATTATACCTACCTCATCTCCATACTGTTTTTATTTATTTACTTTTCTGCTCTTTTGCACATCAATATATCTACCTGTACATGACCATCTGATCATTTATCACTCCAGTGTTAATCTGCAAAATTGTAATTATTTGCCTACCTCCTCATGCCTTTTGCACACAATGTATATAGACCCTTTTTTTCTACTGTGTTATTGACTTGTTTATTGTTTACTCAATGTGTAACTCTGTGTTGTCTGTTCACACTGCTATGCTTTATCTTGGCCAGGTTGCAGTTGCAAATGAGAACTTGTTCTCAACTAGCCTACCTGGTTAAATAAAGGTGAAATAAAAAATAATAAAAAATAAAATAAATTGCAGTGCTAGAAGAGTCACTACAGACCGGGTTTGACCACAGGCTGTATCACAAACGGCCGTGATCGGGAGTCCCATAGGGCCGCACACAACTGGCCCAGCATCATCCGGGTTAGGGGAGGGTTTGGGATTTTTAAATTGTTTTCTTAACCGAAATAATGTGTGTGTGTGTGTGTGTGTGTATATATATATATATATATATATATATATATATATATATATATATATGTGTGTGTAATTTACTTTATACAGTGAGGGAAAAAAGTATTTGATCCCCTGCTGATTTTGTACGTTTGCCCACTGACAAAGAAATGATCAGTCTATCATTTTAATGGTAGAATCATGTAGTAACCCAAAAAAGTGTTTAACAAATCAAAATATATTTTATATTTGAGATTCTTCATTGTAACCATACTTTGCCTTGATGGCAGCTTTGTACACCCTTGGTATTCTCTCAACCAGCTTCATGAGGAATGCTTTTCCAACAGTCTTGGAAGGGATTCCAACATATGTTGAGCACCTGTTGGCTGCTTTTTCTTCACTCTGCTGTCCAACTCATCCCAAACCATCTCAATTGGGTTGAGGTCAGGTGATTGTGAAGGCCAGGTCATCTGATGCAACACTCCATCACTCTCCTTCTTGGTTATATAGCCCTTACACAGCCTAGAGGTTTGTTGGGTCGTTGTCCTGTGGAAAAACAAATGCTAGTCCCACTAAGCACAAACCAGATGGGATGGCGTATTGCTGTAGAATTCTGTGGTAGCCATGCTGGTTAAGTGTGCCTTGTTTTCTACATAAATCACAGACAGAGTCACCAGCAAAGTATCCCCACACCATTACACCTACTCCTCGAGGCAAGCAACACTGAAGCATGCATGAGAGCACCAGCTGTTCCAGACGACTGTGTAATCACGCTCTCCGTAGACGATGTGAGCTAAACCTTTAAAAAGGTCAACATTCACAGACAGATTACCATGAATGGGGACTCAAAGCATGCGTGGACCAACCATCAAGTGTCTTCACTGACATTTTCAAAAGAATGCGAAGGTAACCTGCCTAAATGATTACCTCACGTCGGTAGCCATGAAGTGCTTTGAAAGGCTGGTCATGGCTCACATCATCTTCCCGGAAACCCTAGACACTAGGGGTCGACCGATTAATCGGAATGGACGATTAATTAGGGCCGATTTCAAGTTTTCATAACAATCGGAAATCTGTATTTTTGGACACCGATTTGGCCGATTTTTAAAATATATTTTTTAACACCTTTATTTAATCTTTATTTAACTAGGCAAGTCAGTTAAGAACACATTCTTATTTTCAATGATGGCCTAGGAACGGTAGGTTAACTGCCTTGTTCAGGGGCAGAACGACAGATTTTTACCTTGTCAGCTCGGGCAATCTTGCAACCTTACAGTTAACTAGTCCAACGCTCTAACCACCTGATTACATTGCACTCCACGAGGAGGCAGCCTGTCACGCGAATGCAGTAGAAGCCAAGGTAAGTTGCTAGCTAGCATTAAACTTGTCTTATTAAAAAACAATCAATCATAATCACTAGTTAACTACTATATTACTAGTTTATCTAGCATGTCCTGTGTTGCATATAATCGATGCGGTGTGTATCGTTGCTCCAATGTGTACCTAACCCTAAACATCAATGCATTTTTAAAATAAATACACAGAAGTATATATTTTTAAACCTGCATATTTAGCTAAAAGAAATACAGGTTAGCAGGCAATATTAACCAGGTGAAATTGTGTCACTTCGCTTGCGTTCATTGTATGCAGAGTTAGAGTATATGCAACAGTTTGGGCCGCCTAATTTGCCAGAATTGTACGTAATTATGACATAACATTGAAGGTTGTGCAATGTAACAGCAATATTCAGACTTATGGATGCCACCCGTTAAGATAAAATACGGAACGGCTACCTGGTTAGTGGAGTGCGCGCTAATAGCATTTCAAACGTCACTCGCTCTGAGACTTGGGAGTGGTTGTTCCCCTTGCTCTACATGGGTAACGCTGCTTCGAGGGTAGCTGCTGTCGTTGTGTTCCTGGTTCGAGCCCAGGGAGGAGAGAGGAGAGGGGCGGAAGCTATAATGTTACACTGGCAATACTAAAGTAACTATAAGAACATCCAATAGTCAAAGGTTAATGAAATACAAATGGTAGAGAGTGAAACAGTCCTATAATTCCTATAATAACTACAACCTAAAACTTCTTACCTGGGAATATTGAAGACTCATGTTTAAAGGAACCACCAGCTTTCATATGTTCTCATGTTCTGAGCAAGGAACTGAAACCTTCGCTTTCTTACATGGCACATATTGCACTTCTACTTTCTTCTCCAACACTTTGTTTTTGCATTATTTAAACCAAATTGAACACGTTTCATTATTTATTTGAGGCTAAATTGATTTTATTGATGTATTATATTAGGTTAAAATAAGTGTTCATTCAGTATTGTGGTAATTGTCATTATTACAAATGTAAAAAAGGATGTTTAAAAAAAAAATGTGTCTGATTAACCAGTTGCGACGAGCAAACCCGTATCCGGGAGCGTAATCATAGCCTCAAATGCATTAGCATAACGCAACGGACATAAATACCCTTAGAAACTTTTCCTATTCATGAAAATTGCAAATTAAATGAAATAAATATATTCAAACACAAGCTTAGCCTTTTGTTAACACCAATGTCATCTCAGATTTTCAAAATATGCGTTACAGCCAACGCTAGACAAGCATTTGTGTAAGTTTATCATGGCTGGCATAATGCTATGCTAGGCTCTGCTGGCAGCAGGCAACATTTTCAAGAAAATAAGAAAAGCAACCAAATTAAATCATTTACCTTTGAAGAACTTTGGATGCTTTCACTCAGGAGACTCCCAGTTAGCAAATGTTCCTTTTTTTTCAAAAATATAATTTTTGTAGGCGAAAAAGCGCCCGTTTCTTCACCATGCTTGGTTGAGAAATCGACCGAAAAATGCTTCAACTATAACGTCAAACTTTTTTCAAAATTAGCTACATAATATCGACAGAAACACGGCAAACGTTGTTTAGGATCCATCCTCAAGGTGTTTTTAACTAATATATCTCTATAATATATCCGTTGAGGCAGTTGGTTTCTCATAAGAAGCGATTGGAAAAATGGCTACCTCAGTATTTTACGCAAGGTTTTCTGCATATATGGTCCCTTACAGCCATTCTTCAATGGAAATGCCTAAAAAGACGTCACAATGCTGTAGACACCTTGGGGAAAACGTGGAAAACGTAAGCTCATTCGTAGCTCATTCACAGCCATATAAGGAGTCATTGGCATGAGGCGGTTTCAAAAAATGCGGCACTTCCTGGTTGGATTTTTATCTGGGTTTCGCCTGTAACAACAGTTCTGTGGCACTCACAGACAATATCTTTGCAGTTTTGGAAACGTCAGAGGATCTTCCTTCCAAAGCTGTCAATTATATGCATAGTCAAGCATCTTTTCGTGACAAAATATGTTGTTTAAAATGGGAATGTTTTTCATCCAAAAATTAAAATAGCGCCACCTAAATCCAACTGGTTAAGCGGCATCAGTTTTTTTTGGTCCTCCAATAATTGGTATCGGCGTTGAAAAATCATAATCGGTCGACCTCTACGAGACACACTCCAATTCACAAACTGCCACACCAAATCCACAGATTACACAACCTCAATCTCACACCACACTGCCCTTTCCCACCTGGACAAAAGGAACACCTAGTCATTGACTACAGCTCAGCGTTCAACACCATAGTGCCCTCAAAGCTCATTACTAATACTTCCGGCGCCGACAGAGATGGCCGCCTCGCTTCGCGTGCCTAGGAAACTATGCAGTTTTTTGTTTTTTTTACGTGTTATTTCTTACATTAGTACCCCAGGTCATCTTAGGTTTCATTACATACAGTCGAGAAGAACTACTGAATATAAGATCAGCGTCAACTCACCATCAGTACGACCAAGAATATGACTTTCGCAAAGTGGATCCTGTGTTCTGCCTTTCAACCAGGACAACGGAATGGATCCCAGCCGGTGACCGAAAAAAAACGACTTTGTAAAAGAGGGAAACGAGGCGGTCTTCTGGTCAGACTACGGAGACGGGCACATCGTGCCCCACTTCCTAGCATTCTTCTCGCCAATGTCCAGTCTCTTGACAACAAGGTTGATGAAATCCGAGCAAGGGTAGCATTCCAGAGGGACATCAGAGACTAACGTTCTTTGCTTCACGGAAACATGGCTCACTGGAGAGACGCTCTCGGATGCGGTGCAGCCAGCGGGTTTCTCCACACATTGCGCCGACAGAAACAAACACCTTTCTGGTAAGAAGAGTGGTGGGGGCGTATGCCTTATGGCTAACGAGACGTGGTGTGATCACAGAAACATACAGGAACTCAAATCCTTCTGTTCACCTGATTTAGAATTCCTCACAATCAAATGTAGACCGCATTATCTACCAAGAGAATTCTCTTTGATTATAATCACAGCCGTATATATTCCCCCCAAGCAGACACATCGATGGCTCTGAACAAACTTTATTTGGCTCTTTGCAAACTGGAATCCACACATCCTGAGGCTGCATTCATTGTTGCTGGGGATTTTAACAAGGCTAATCTGAAAACAAGACTCCCTAAAATGTATCAGCATATCGATTGCGCCACCAGGGCTGGCAAAACCTTGGATCACTGTTATTCTAACTTCCGCGACGCACATAAGGCCCTGCCCCGCCCCCCTTTCGGAAAAGCTGACCACGACTCCATTTTGCTGATCCCTGCCTACAGACAAAAACTAAAACAAGAAGCTCCCACGCTGAGGTCTGTCCAACGCTGGTCCGACCAAGCTGATTCCACACTCCAAGACTGCTTCCATCACGTGGACTGGGACATGTTTCGTATTGCGTCAGGCAACAACATTGACGAATATGTTGATTCGGTGTGCGAGTTCATTCGAACGTGCGTTGAAGATGTCGTTCCCATAGCAACGATTAAAACATTCCCTAACCAGAAACCGTGGATTGATGGCAGCATTCGCGTGAAACTGAAAGCACGAACCACTGCTTTTAATCAGAGCAAGGTGACTGGTAACATGACCGAAAATAAACAGTGCAGCTATTCCCTCCGTAAGGCTATCAAACAAGCTAAGCGTCAGTATAGAGACAAAGTAGAATCTCAATTCAACGGCTCAGACACAAGAGGTATGTTGCAGGGTCTACAGTCAATCACGTACTACAAGAAGAAATCCAGCCCAGTCATGGACCAGGATGTCTTGCTCCCAGGCAGACTAAATAACTTTTTTACCCGCTTTGAGGACAATACAGTGCCACTGACACGGCCTGCAACGGAAACGTGGTCTCTCCTTCACTGCAGCCGAAAAGAGTAAAACCTGTAAACGTGTTAACCCTAGCAAGGCTGCAGGCCCAGACGGCATCCCCAGCCGCGCCCTCAGAGCATGCACAGACCAGCTGGCAGGTGTGTTTACGGACATATTCAATCAATCCCTATACCAGTCTGCTGTTCCCACATGCTTCAAGAGGGCCACCATTGTTCCTGTTCCCAAGAAAGCTAAGGTAACTGAGCTAAACGACTACCACCCCGTAGCACTCACTTCCGTCATCATGAAGTGCTTTGAGAGACTAGTCAAGGACCATATCACCTCCACCCTACCTGACACCCTAGACCCACTCCAATTTGCTTACCGCCCAAATAGGTCCACAGACGACGCAATCTCAACCACACTGCACACTGCCCTAACCCATCTGGACAAGAGGAATACCTATGTGAGAATGCTGTTCATCAACTACAGCTCGGCATTTAACACCATAGTACCCTCCAAGCTCGTCATCAAGCTCGAGACCCTGGGTCTCAACCCTGCCCTGTGCAACTGGGTACTGGACTTCCTGACGGGCCGCCCCCAGGTGGTGAGGGTAGGCAACAACATCTCCACACCGCCACAAGGGTGCGTTCTGAGCCCTCTCCTGTACTCCCTGTTCACCCACGACTGCGCAGCAACGCACGCCTCCAACTCAATCATCAAGTTTGCGGACGACACAACAGTGGTAGGCTTGATTACCAACAATGACGAGACGGCCTACAGGGAGGAGGTGAGGGCCCTCAGAGTGTGGTGTCAGGACAATAACCTCACACTCAACGTCAACAAAACTAAGGAGATGATTGTGGACTTCAGGAAACAGCAGAGGGAACACCCCCCTATCCACATCGATGGAACAGTAGTGGAGAGGGTAGTAAGTTTTAAGTTCCTCGGCATACACATCACAGACAAACTAAATTGGTCCACTCACACAGACAGCATCGTGAAGAAGGCGCAGCAGCGCCTCTTCAACCTCAGGAGGCTGAAGAAATTCGGCTTGTCACCAAAAACACTCACAAACTTCTACAGATGCACAATCGAGAGCATCCTGGCGGGCTGTATCACCACCTGGTACGGCAACTGCTCCGCCCACAACCGTAAGGCTCTCCAGAGAGTAGTGAGGTCTGCACGTATCACCGGGGGCAAACTACCTACCCTCCAGGATACCTACACCACCCGATGTTACAGGAAGGCCATAAAGATCATTAAGGACAACACCCACCCGAGCCACTGCCTGTTCACCCCGCTATCATCCAGAAGGCGAGGTCAGTACAGGTGCATCAAAGCTGGGACCAAGAGACTGAAAAACAGCTTCTATCTCAAGGCCATCAGACTGTTAAACAGCAACCATTAACATTGAGTGGCTGCTGCCAACACACTGACTCAACTCCAGCCACTTCAATAATGGGAATTGATAGGAAAGGATGTAAAATATATCACTAGCCACTTTAAACAATGCTACCCAATATAATGTTATTAATATAATGTCATCTCATATGTATACGTATATACTGTACTCTATCATCCACTGCATCCTTATGTAATACATGTATCACTAGCCACTTTAACTATGCCACTTTGTTTACATACTCATCTCATATGTATATACTGTACTCGATACCATCTACTGTATCTTGCCTATGCTGCTCTGCACCAATCCTCATTCTTATCTTTATGTACATAATCTTTATCCCCTTACACTGTGTATAAGATATTAGTTTTAGAATTGTTAGTGAGATTACTTGTTGGTTATTACTGCATTGTCGGAACTGGAAGCACAAGCATTTTGCTACACTCGCATTAACATCTGCTAACCATGTGTATGTGACAAATAAAATTTGATTTGATTTTAAGCTAAGGACCCTGGGACTTAACAACACCCTCTGCAACTGGAACCTGGACTTCCTGACGGGCCGCCCCCAGGTTGTAAGAGTAGGTAACAACACATCTGCCACACTGATCCTCAACACCGGGGCCCTCCAGGGATGCGAGCTTAGTCCCCTCCTGTACTCCCTTGTTCACCCACGACTCCAACACCATTATTAAGTTTGCGGACGACAACAGTGGTAGGCCTGATCTCTGAGAATGATGAGACAGCCGATAGGAAGGAGGTCAGAGACCTGGCAGCGCCATCAAGAGCATCCTGACCAGTTGCTGCTCGGCATTTGACCGTAAGGCGCTACAGAGGGTAGTGTGTACGGCCCAGTACATCACTGGAGCCAAGCTTCCAGGACCGAAATAATAGGCGGTGTCAGAGGAAGGCCCTGAAAATCGTCAAAGACTCCAGTCCACAAAGTCTCTCTGCACGGCAAGCGGTACCGGAACGCCAAGTCTAGGACCCAAAGGTTCCTTAACAGAATCTACCAAGCCATAAGACTGCTGAACAATTAATCAAATAGCCACACAGACTATTTACATTGACCCCCCCCCTTTTTTTACACTGCTGCTACTCAGTCAATTGACTCAGTATGTATAGAGCCTCGTTATTGACTCTGTACCGTAATAACCTGTATATAGCCTCCACATTGACTCTGTACCGTAATACCCTGTATATAGCCTCCACATTGACTCTGTACCGTAATACCCTGTGTATAGCCTCCACATTGACTCAGTATGTATATAGCCTCGTTATTGTTATGTAATTTTCTTGTTACTTTTTTCTTTTTCTTATTAGAGTTTATTTAGTAATTATTTTCTTAACTCCATTTCTGGAATTGCATTAGGGCTTGTGAGTAAGCATTTCATGGTAAGGTCTACACCTGTTGTATTTGGCGCATGTGACAAATAAAATTTGATTTGAAGCTGGTTGAGAGAATGCCAAGAGTGTGTAAAGCTGTCATCAAGGCAAATGGTGGCTACTTTGAAGAATCTAAAATCTAAAATATATTTTGATTTGTTTGACATGTTTTGGTTACTACATGATTCCATATGGCTAATTTTCATAGTTTTGATGTCTTCACTATTATTCTCCAATGTAGAAAAATAGTAAAAATATAGAAAAACCCTGGAATGAGTAGGTGTGTCCAAACTTTTAACTGGTACTGTATATATACATATATAGTGGCCATACAAAATATTACAGGGATACGAAAAGACCCAAAGAAAAGTTTCTATCTTAGGGGGAAAAACAGTGAGTCTTTATAATTTACCTGATAAGCTTCAGCTCCTGGGCAGCTTTCAGGATGATCTCATGTTGTCGTTGTGACAGAGCCAGTATGCCCGGTCCAGTTCCCTGTGAGGCTGGTTCCTGAGAACTGTCTGGTCCAGTACTGGGAGGAGCAGGGGCCTGAGAAGGGGTGGATGGAGGGATACCTTGATCTGATCTAGAGGGCTCGGGTCGCCCGTCGTAATGGGGCCTATGGTCCTCAAAATCTGGGGGGTAGTTTCTCTCCAGAAGGGGTGGTCTGGGTCTCTCCCATTCCGCAGGGGGTGGGTAGGGGCGTTCATCGTGCCTGTACGAAGGGTCGTCCGGGAAGTCTCGACTTCGAAGCTCTCCTCCTCTTCCACGCTCTTCTCCCTCGTAGGGGTATGGAGGACGTTCTCTGTCTCCCTCGTAGGGGTATGGAGGATGGTCTCGGTCTCTCTTATCGGCCCATTCGTCGTCTCTGAAACGGTCTGGGGGAGGTGGAGGACCGCGGGAAGGGTAGGGAGAATAGTCCCTCTCCGGTAGTGGTCCCCTCTCTCCCTGTCCCACACCCCAACACGAGGCTCCGGGGGATAATACTCCTCCTCACAGTCGTACTCATGTGGGGGGTGGTCCGGCCAGTCACGTGGCGGCAGCGTTCTTCCATACCCGTCATCACCGGGACCACCAAAACCCTCCCCGTACCCCTCATGGGGGTAGCCCTCCAAGTCCTCGAGTGAGCGAGGTGGGTGCCGCATCACGCCCCGGCCCATTGGGGCGCTCCGAGGTCCCAAAGGACGCCCCCTCATCCCTCCCCGCTCCATCATCTCATGGGGAGGCGGAGGGGGACCTCTCGGTCCGTCTCTGCCGAGGTGGGGGGGTCGTCCGGGGCCCGGGGGCCAGCCAGGGTCCATCTCCATGTCGTGATATGGAGGATGACCACCAGGCCCCATCAGATCTCTGTCCATCATCTCTCTTGGTGGAGGAGGCCGTCCCCTCATGTCTCGCTCCATCATATCGCGGTGTATGGGCCCTCTGGGGTTGTAGTCCCGATGCAGCGGGGGTCCCAGAGGGTCCATGTCATCGTCAGGCCCCATAGGGGATCCGAGAGGTTCATGGGGGTCCATGGCTCCGTGAGGAGGAGGAAGGGGGCGTCTGGGACCACCCTGGTGCATGAAGCCGGGCCTGCCTCGTGGGGGGCGACCACGCCCAGGGGGGAACAGGGCTCGGGGGCCTCCTCGCATGCCATGAGGAGGCGGCCTCCGGTCCATCCAGTAGGGATCTCCTTCCTCTCCCCAGTACTCTGGAGGTGGGGGGTCTGCTTCCTCCCAGTGGTGCCCATCTAGAGGCTCTCCTCTCCCCATAGGGGGACCTCCTCTCCCCATAGGGGGACCTCCTCTCCCCATAGGGGGACCTCCTCTCCCTGGTTCTTCGTAGTAGTCCTCTGGAGGATAGTAGTGCTCTTCAGGGACCCACATCTCCTCTTCAGGCAGAGGAGGACCTCCAGGTTTCTCCAGTGAAGGGTCCTGCTGCCAGTCCTCCCCTGGTCCTCCATGTTGTGATCTCATCTCTTCATGTGGAGGTCTGTAGTCATAAGGAACCCCCTCCATGTCGTCGTCCGTCCTCCCACCTCCCAGAGCGATAGTGTTGGGACTGAAGTCTGGGATACCCGACTGTTTCCCTCCACGTCCCCATGGATCACCTCGCCCTCGCATCCCTCCACCTGCCTCCCCTCGTCCTCTCCCTTCCCTCATCCCGCCGTCCGCTTCCCCTCGTCCTCTCCCTCCCCTCATCCTTCCGTCCGCCTCCCCTCGCCCACCCCTCATCCCTCCGTCCGCCTCCCCTCGTCCTCTTCCTCCCCTCGCCCTCCGTCCCCCTCATCCCTCCGTCCGCCTCCCCTCGTCCTCTTCCTCCCCTCATCCCTCCGTCCGCCTCTCCCAGTCCTCTCCCTCCCCTCATCCCTCCGTCCGCCTCTCCCAGTCCTCTCCCTCCCCTCATCCCTCCGTCCACCTCTCCCAGTCCTCTCCCTCCCCTCATCCCTCCGTCCGCCTCCCCTCGTCCTCTCCCTCCCCTCATCCCTCCGTCCGCCTCCCCTCGTCCTCTCCCTCCCCTCATCCCTCCGTCCGCCTCTCCTCGTCCTCTCCCTCCCCTCATCCCTCCATCCGCCTCTCCTCGTCCTCTCCCTCCCCTCATCCCTCCGTCCGCCTCTCCTCGTCCTCTCCCTCCCCTCATGCCTCCGTCCGCCTCTCCTCGTCCTCTCCCTCCCCTCATCCCTCCGTCCGCCTCCCCTCGTCCTCTACCTCCGTCCTCCTCCCCTCTCACAGGCCCTAGAGGCTGGCCACGTCCCCCTCTACCACGGCCCATGAGCCCCAGAAGACCAGGGGGTTGGTTGGTCATTGTGTCGGTCTTCGACGGCTCCGGTCCGTGAGGCTTAGGCCCATGCGGTCCATGAGGCCCGTTGTTGTTACTGACGTTGGTCTTCAACGGCCCGGCCGGTCCACCTGGTTTGAGAGCGTTCTTGGCAGGGGAAGCAGTTTCCGGGGTTACAGAAGGGGGGTGCTTGGCACCGGCAGCAGCAGGGAGGGTCACCTCTTCCTTTTTGGAGTCCTTACTAGCAGCAGCAGCAGCCTCTGCTTTCGTCTGAGGGATGGGGTCGTTTTGGACGAAGAAGCTCCCAAGGGACTCCAACATGTCCTCTGACATATCCCCTGGTTCTGCCAATTCACCTTGCTTAGTTGTACTGACTGCTACTGGTTTAGCTGGCCCAGTAGGTTTAATACCAGGAGGCTTGGAGCCTGCTGGCATCTCAGTCTTACCTTGAGGTAGTTTGGTGTCTTTGCCCGTGTCTGGTTTAGGCAGTGGGCCTATATAAGGTGCTGAGGGACCAGGGGGCCTGTCAAAGCGGGCTGGGGGGCTCTGTCTCGGGGGGTGGTCGAAGTGGGGCCCCTGCTGTCCGAACCGAGGCCCTGGTCCTCTGGGGCCAAGCTGATCAAACCTTGGGTGCTGCTGGTTGAACCTGGGACCCGGTGGAGCGTTGAACCTCTGCTGTTGACCGGACTGCTGCTGGTCAAACCGCGGGCCGTTCCCTCTCGGACCGTCAAACCTGGGTGGAAAGAAAACACATGTTTGAACAGCCTGTAAATGAAAAATGGCAATGTTTGATTTAACCTTGTGTTTTTTTTTTTTTTTTATCCAAGTTGTCACTTTCAGGTACAAACAAAATCTCTCCCAAAGGGAGACCTGGTAAAGAGGGTAGGGGGGGAGGTTTGAATAACATTATGTCGTGAATACACAAATTACCTTGGTCCTCTGGGGCCTTGGTAGGACGGAGGCTGTCCTCCTTGTGGACCTGGTGGTCTGGCCAACCCTCTCCCTCCTGGGCCTGCCCCTCTACCAGGGGGTCCAGACAGGCTGTACTGCTCTGACTGAGGGCCCTGGTGCCCTGGTGGAGGACCCTGGTGCCCTGGTGGAGGACCCTGGTGCCCGGGTGGAGGGCCCTGGTGCCCGGGTGGAGGGCCCTGGTGCCCCGGTGGAGGGCCCTGGTGCCCCGGTGGAGGGCCCTGGTGCCCCGGTGGAGGGCCCTGGTGCCCGGATGGAGGGCCCTGGTGCCCTGGTGGAGGGCCCTGGTGCCCGGGTGGAGGACCCTGGTGCCCTGGTGGAGGACCCTGGTGCCCTGGTGGAGGACCCTGGTGCCCTGGTGGAGGGCCCTGGTGCCCCGGTGGAGGGCCGTGCTGCGGTTCTCCTGTGGGGGTTCCCACACGTTGGGCATTGGAGAGGCCGTGCTGCGGTTCTCCTGTGAGGGTTCCCACACGTTGGGCATTGGAGAGGCCATGCTGCGGTTCTCCTGTGGGGGTTCCCACACGTTGGGCATTGGAGAGGCCATGCTGTGGTTCTCCTGTGGAGGTTCCCACGCGTTGGGCATTGGAGAGGCCGTGCTGCGGTTCTCCTGTGGAGGTTCCCACACGTTGGGCGTTGGAGGGGCCATGCTGCCCTGGTGGAGGGCCCTGGGACATGGGTCCGGAGGTGGACGAGGGCTGGCTACCTGGCTGGGACGGCATAGACGGGCTCACCATGGGGCCTTGTTGAATCTGCGAGTCCGGTCCAGAGTGTGGGTACTGACCATATTGGCTGTACTGGTCCCCATACCCTCCAGTACCATACCGGTCACTACTACTGTACTGCCCACTGCCTCCGTACTGCTGCTGCATGGCTCGCAGGGTGGTCACCCTCTCCTGCAATCAAATCACATTTAAGGACCCCTTTTAAAAATACATACACACACACACACACACACACACACACACACATATATATACATATATACATACATACATACATATAAAAATATTTAAAAAAATATATATACATTTTAAAATATTTTAAAAAATATATATTTTTTAAATATTTTAAAATGTATATATATATATTTTTTAATATTTTTATATATATATAAAATTTAAAAAAATAAATATAAATATATATAAAAATTTTTTTTAATATTTTAAAGTGTATATATATTTTTAAAATATTTTTTATATATATATAAAATATATTTAAAAAAATAAATATAAATATAATATATATATATTTTTAAATATTTTAAAGTGTATATATATATATATATTTTTTTTAAATATTTTTATATATACACCAAAATATTAAAAAAAAAAAAAATATATTTTATATATATATATAAATATATATATATATATTTTTTTTTTAAATATATTTTAAAGTGTATATATATAAAAAAAATAAAAAAAATATATACACTTTAAAATATTTAAAAAAAATATATATATATATTTATATTTATTTTTTTAAATATATTTTATATATATATATTAAAAAAAAAAGTTTTTTAAAAAATAAAATATATATATATACACTTTAAAATATTTAAAAAAAAAAATATATATATATATATATTTTTTAAATATTTTAAAGTGTATATATATATATTTTAAATATTTTTATATATATACACTTTAAAATATAAAAAAAAAATATATATATAATTTTTGTATAATAATTTATAATTTTAATTGTATAATTTATATAATATATATATATATATATATATATATATAATTTAAAATGTGGTTTTTTTTTATATGGGGTGTTTTATTTTAGTTCCTCTTGTGTGCATTTAAAAATATGTAAAAATATATATATATTTTACATCAAGTGTTTTTACATTAACCTGGTTAGGGTGTAGCCAGCAACGTAAACAGATGGAAATACAATGACTACTGCTCAAGTCAGGGGAACCCTGTTCTACATCATGTTCCATTACATCCTACTGAACAAGTCGGGGGAACCCTGTTCTACTCTACATCCTGTTCCATTACATCCTACTGAACAAGTCGGGGAACCCTGTTCTACATCATGTTCCATTACATCCTACTGAACAAGTCGGGGGAACCCTGTTCTACTCTACATCCTGTTCCATTACATCCTACTGCTCAAGTCAGGGGAACCCTGTTCTACATCATGTTCCATTACATCCTACTGCTCAAGTCAGGGGAACCCTGTTCTACATCATGTTCCATTACATCCTACTGCTCAAGTCAGGGGAACCCTGTTCTACATCATGTTCCATTACATCCTACTGCTCAAGTCAGGGGAACCCTGTTCTACATCATGTTCCATTACATCCTACTGCTCAAGTCAGGGGAACCCTGTTCTACATCATGTTCCATTACATCCTACTGAAAACACACACACAGTACAGAAGTGGAGTTTGTCTGGTTGTACTGTACCTGTAGGTGTGCTGAGGTGGAGTTTGTCTGGTTGTACTGTACCTGTAGGTGTGCAGTTTGTCTGGTTGTACCTGTACCTGTAGGTGTGCAGTTTGTCTGGTTGTACTGTACCTGTAGGTGTGCAGTTTGTCTGGTTGTACTGTACCTGTAGGTGTGCAGTTTGTCTGGTTGTACTGTACCTGTAGGTGTGCTGAGGTGGAGTTTGTCTGGTTGTACTGTACCTGTAGGTGTGCTGAGGTGGAGTTTGTCTGGTTGTACTGTACCTGTAGGTGTGCCGAGGTGGAGTTTGTCTGGTTGTACTGTACCTGTAGGTGTGCTGAGGTGGAGTTTGTCTGGTTGTACTGTACCTGTAGGTGTGCAGTTTGTCTGGTTGTACTGTACCTGTAGGTGTGCAGTTTGTCTGGTTGTACTGTACCTGTAGGTGTGCAGTTTGTCTGGTTGTACTGTACCTGTAGGTGGGCAGTTTGTCTGGTTGTACTGTACCTGTAGGTGTGCAGTTTGTCTGGTTGTACTGTACCTGTAGGTGTGCCGAGGTGGAGTTCATCTGTTCCTGCCACTGTCTCCACTGTAACTCGTAGTCCTGTAGCTGGTCTTTATGTGGGTAGGACTGGAACTGCTCTTGCCACTGGCTGAAGGTACGGCCCCAGTCTTCAAACACCGGGCCAAACTGCTTCTGCTGCGTCTCATAGTGACTCAGCTGCATGGCCATAGACATTGTCTACATGGGAGGGGGGTTGAGAAAACTGTTGTCCAAACAATGTGGAAATTTGCCTTGTGCATAGGCCTGATATAAAGAAGAGGACATCTCAGAAAATATAATTGGCTTATTTAAATTGTCCATCTTTCGAAAGGAAATTAAGAATTTTGCTTTCAAAAATAACCCCTGAGAGCAAACAGACAACACACATGTTGTGAGGAGCATGCTGGGATAACATGTTCTACAATCATGCAAACTGTATTTTATCCATGCAAGATGCTGCGCAAATAAAGTGAATTACTATAATGATGAAACGTTTTGAAATAAGCACAGAACTGATCACAACTTCAGCTATATTCTAAAAAAAATATATTAAAAAATAAATTAAAATTAAAAAGGAGGGGAAGAATCTTGAATCATGAACATTTTCGGTGAGTAAAAAAATAAATAACCAAAAAATAAGGCTTAAAACAAATGAGATACCTCGAGCTGTGCAGGTTGTTGGATACACTGCTGGTACTGGTTGAGGATGGCCTGTAGTTGAGCATGGTGCTGCATCAGGGCTTGGTACTGGTAGCCTGCTCTCTGCTGCTGGGCCTGCTGCCACTGGGCCGCTGCACTCTGAAGCTGCTGCAGGCGGGCCACCTCTACTGGGTCCTGGGTCGTGGGGGCAGTCTGCAGGAGGAGGAGGAGAGGATACTAGATTTGTATAGCCCTTTTTATTACAGCAGGAATCTCAAAGACACTGTCGTTAAATATAAAACAAAACATTTGAGTTAGCCTATCGGCTAAGTTCTTAGATCTTCCAAAGAGGCACGTCTTCATCAGGTCACGTGTTTCTGTCTCCACACTGCACTTCAAGGACAGAGGTGAAAGTTCACCCAATATATTAATTTACTTGTCCCCCCCCCCCCCCCAAATGACATTGGGAAACCGATACGTGAATACCTAGCATATCATTGAATTGTTACAGCTCATCATCGGAGTATGTTCTGACGAAATTACACAGGAATGTTTGAAAACTTCTCATTCTCATAAGATCCTGTAAATTGTAGCTATACTAAATCACAGTCTATCTCAGACATGTGAAACAGTCAAGTTTCTCCTTACCTTTTCATCATCAGGTGGAGGTGGTGGTGGGGGCTCCTCTTTTGGAGGTGGTGGTGGAGGGGCGTTCTTGGGTGGATCCGATGGAGGGGGAGGGGCGGCTGCTGCCGAGTGGGGCTGGGGTTTGGGAGGTGGGGGTGCTGGGCCATCACCCTGGCCCTGTTTGGCCTTCTCTGCTTTCAGCCTCTGCAAGTTCTGGAGATGCTGCTTGTACCAATACTGCTGCTGGTCCTGGACGACGACAACAAGCATCATATCAACATCAGACATTCTGGTTAACATGGTGTTCTAGCGACACAGCGCTTCTCTTGAGACGTGATGACAGCTTGTGTAGGTAGACGAGATCTCATCACAACACGGTGAGAAACTAGCCTAGGGCTGTCCCCGGCAACAGCAAAAATCTTGGTCGACCAATAGCCTTCTGTTCTTTCGACCAATCGATTGGTCAAAAAATGTTATAACGGGTATTTTTCCCCCATCTATAGATACATCCGGTGTGTTTTAATCAAATCAACTATATCCACTGAGCCCGTCTGATGCTTTAGGCAAACTGTTTGATTAAATAATTAAGACACACAAATGACTAGTGGGAGTCCGACCAGCAATTGATTGGATTGTGGCCGGCCGGGCTCAGACTATCTGCGCCGTGTAAATAATAATAATAATTATTTAAAGACAGCGAGTGACTGTGTGAGTAGAACCCGTTGTGTCTCTCTCTCTCCTCCCGGCTGCAGCGACCACCACAGAATATCAACACTGTTTATCGTGCTGGCCGTGTTGCTGAAGCTGCAATATAATTGCAGACGTTGCTGACTGAAAAGTTCTGTATCTGTTTGTTTGAGGAAAAATATTCCCTTTTCCCTCAAGCCGTGCTCTCTTTACGTGACACATGCACGCGACCAAAGACCTATTCACAATGGACTAGTATTACTAGGTTGGTGATGTAATTATTACTCTAGAATGTCCGATATTCCAGAAGACGATTTTAGCCCCCCCCCCCAACATCAAACTGCCCCCAATGTAATTCTTATTTTATTTTCAATACGTTGACAGTTTTGACAGAAGCCTGCAAGTTTTTAATTCTAGGTGTGAAGATACAGTATTTCAACATGTCAAGGTGATGGGGTCACACTGATAACTCCAGCTTGGTTCCCAAGTTTATAAACCATACCAAACAATCGTTCATATTTCCATCATATTTGAATTGAGGAAGTGTGATCATAATCATTAAATCAAATTGTATTTATATAGCCCTTCGTACATCAGCTGATATCTCAAAGTGCTGTACAGAAACCCAGCCTAAAACCCCCAAACAGCAAGCAATGCAGGTGTAGAAGCCAGGATTTTAGGATATTTTAGCGATCCACAGTACATCCTAAATGTCCCCCAGCCTTCAGATGTGAGCTAAACAGTGCAATTGCACTTGAGATGCATTTTAAGCCTATGGATGAGAAAGATATCGTATCCTTTCCAAACCTTTAGGTCAGTTGAATGCTGCCGCTTTGCGATCTATTAACAGCAACAGCTGCATTAAATAGGCTCAATGTTTTTTTACTGATGCATTTTGGTAATATTCAGTTCATACACACAAAACATATGAACAAAAGCATTCACTGAAAGTCGATAGGCTGCTTGTAGTCCATTCATATATAGTTTATGCGCAGCACTTAGTTCAATTTATCCAATCAGTTATTGTTTTCTTGTGCAAACTTCAAGCAACAGCTGTCAAACAGACATTTCTCTCAAAAAAACCACAGGGATCTCGATTCACAAAAGACTAATATTATCAGAGGACCCCCCCCCCCCAAAAAAAGTAGTAGGTTATTCTGTCTGGAATTGTTACTCTCCTGCCATGTAAGAAATAGTAACAAGGTATATTCATTTTGTGACTAATTGTGGAAAATACTAGAGATCAAGAAAAAGAAGGTATGGATCAAGTGCTGTGTGTATATTATTGTCTGCCAAACAGGTGCGGTATAGATTACACTACAATTGTTCTGACCGGAAACAATGTAAACACTAAATAAATTATAAGCATAATTATAACCAGCCTGTTGTAACGGGGTTTTTTGTTTGTTTGTTAAGCCTTTATTACTGCAAAGGATACAAACAATCCTATTCATTTGCAATTTCTAAAAAAGGAACAATTTATTTATTGTTTAAGCTAATTATTCAAGGCTCGCTTTATTTTTATTTTAAAACTAAAAGGCTTGATTGCATTTCAAATCACGAATGACTCATATGCGGTGTGATGACATGAACAACTTAATGATTGATACAGTAGCCTATATAGCCTCATATGTAGCCTCATTCATATCTTTATGTACATATTCTTTATCCCCTTACACTGTGTATAAGATATTAGTTTTGGAATTGTTAGTTAGATTACTTGTTGGTTATTACTGCATTGTCGGAACTGGAAGCACAAGCATTTCGCTACACTCGCATTAACATCTGCTAACCATGTGTATGTGACAAATAAAATTTGATTTGATATAAGTATTAAACTATAGTCAGTTGCGGTATTACGATTAAACAGGATGCGGTCGGAGGCCTACAGCTCAGGGGTGGTTATACAAGGCTGCTCTACTTGTCATTATCATTAGAAGGCTATGACTTATTATTATAATAATGATCATAATAATATTAATAATAACAAGAAGGAGATCATGGAAAAGGAGCATTATTATAATAAATGATCAACATTAAGAGTAGTCAACACTTAAATAAATTATAAATAATTTAGTTGTGTATATTACATTTGAATGACTATTTCATTCCAAGTCATCATCTCTATAGAGCTGCTGTCTGACAAAAATCACTATTTAGTAGTTCTTCAAATTAAATAAGGCATACTTTTATGACTGCTGAATGCAAACTATCAATCACTGATCATGTATATTTAGCTAAAGCAACAGCTGCTTTCTATATCCCCTCAAGATCGCGTATTCCTGTCTCTGCTTAAAAGAAACACGGACAGGAAAAGTAGATGTGCAATGGATTATGGTCATTGTAGTTAATTAGCAAGTTTCACACACTAAACTATGTAAAACATTGTCTTGTTGGAAACTACAACTCCCTGCTACGTCGCACAGGTCAGTCTGGATCCTTATTGACCTCACAGATAAAACCCTAAATAAAAACGGAATAAAAAAAAAATGTAATCGAAGTTTGGTCGATTAGTTGTTTTAAAACCGAAAAATAACCTATATTTTGGTTAATTGTTCAGCACTAATGGAGACATAAATAACATCCCCAGTTTAAAGGCAGACCGGGATATAGGAGTTTGCCATTAGCAACTACATTTGACAACTTATTTTGTGTGTAATTTTACAATAATCGGTTCAAGGACAAACAGTGTATTAGAAACAAGTATTGGTACCATGATTGTCTTCGAAAATTGTTATTATTATTATACACGTTTAATAAAAAGCATAAAAAACTACCACGAAGATCGCCATTTTTCTATTAAATTATAACGGGGATGTGGTTTTATGTTAACAATGCCTGCAGTACTCCGTGGCTTCAATGAGAGGGGGCAGTCGTTCTCCCTGAGCCGAGTTTCCATCTCGGAAATTTGACTCTTTTGGGGCCAAAGATACTTTCTAGTTTACCTCTTTAGTCGCTGGTGTACCATTGTTCTGAGTGGGTACCTGTGGGTTCGCCTCTGATGGGGGTGGGTTCTCCTCTGGTGGGGGAAGCTGGGTCTCTTTGGGCTGCGGTGGCTGAAGTTGTGGGCTTGGCGCCCCGGTTTCCATGGACTGATACTCATCTTGATAAGGGGAAGGGCCTTGCATGGACTGATACTCTTCTTGGTATGAGGAAGGGGCACCGGTCCCCGTTGAACCATACCCATATCCCGAGTTTCCTTGCCACGACTCGGCCGTAGGACCACCGCTGCCGCCATAGGGCTTTTCATTTACGTTCCTGTCGTGGTGCAGCACAGATTGGAGCTGTTTTTGGTGGAGCTGTTGTAGCTGCTGCATCTGCTGGAGATGCTGCTCCCGCAGGCTGTTGAACGTTGACCCGGGTGCAGCTGCGGGTGGAGCAGCTCCATAGCCCCCGAATCCTCCCCCGAAGCCTTCGCCTTGAGGAGACTGACCCCTCGGCGCACCGAAGTGTTGCTGCGAAGGTGGTTGATGGCCGCCACCACCACCATAGTTACTACCCCAAGAGGGATACATGCTTTGGAAGCAGCGAGCAATGTGTAGGCCTTTGTCCTCACATACACCTGGTGCAGTTAAAAATACCAATTTAAAGCTACTTTATCCTCGATAGAGGTACGTTACCACGCGTGTTATCCGTAAACAAACGTTGATTATTGATGTCGTTTGATGTATCAATAAATACTAACAAATTAAATTAAATGCGTTGTTCGTGTGGGTTTTCGGGTTCCGTATCATTTAGCTACAAAGCTATCTGGTCGTGGAGGGAAACGTAAACGCTGATTGGTTGGCATGTAGTCTTACACACATCATTTCCGGTTCGCCCAAATGGTTATTTTTCCATTCCACAAGAGGGTGACATTTCTTTATAAATTTACAAGCCTCATACGCCACAGCCAGATTTCAGTAGTCCAACCAAGGATTGTCTATTATATTGACAAGATAGTCAAGTGACCGCACTAACAATGGAAATATGTCCTCAAAGATGGAAGGCGAGATCAGATGGGACCATTCTAGCAGATGAGAGGGCAGATAACAGTGAACAGCAGGCGGTAGAGATCGGCATCTGTGCCGTTATAGCGTCTGTGACGGCATAAAATACAATTATATTTGTCACATTGAAATGCTTACTTACGAGCCCGTTCCCAACAATGCAGAGTTAAAATGTAAGAAACATTTGAAAAGCATAAATGAATAAATAAAAGACATTGTGGCTATATTCATTTTAAAGCCTCAGTTATCTTCTTCTTCATTGGCTGATTGTGCCAAACTCATAGGAATCCCCATCCAGTTGACTACTTTAAAATGGTGGAAAGCCTCTGGCAATATCCATATCCGCGATGAGTCCTCAATCTATGACAACAGGCACAGCTATGCCCCCTCCCCTGACCGTAAATTGGAGAAATTTGTATTTTTTTCAAACACCTGAAACCTATTTTCCCTACAATATAGAGCCATAATCATTTGCCTAATTATATGTATAAAAAAATAGTAATAATAAATAACATGTTTCTTTTTCTACATATCTAAGTATACATCTTGAGCTGTCTGTGTTTTTTTAGTGTTATTTTTAGGAAACTAAATATGCTTCTCTGCATCTCTGCTAAAATCTGGGTAAAACTAACTTCATAAAATTGCTAAATGACTATTTGTATTACAGAGAAACGACAGCAAAACATTTAACAGGACAAATCTGAGGGGGCATGTGCCCCTTTGCCACCAATGGGCATGACGCCTGAATTTCTTTATAATAGGCCTATTTTGTTATGACCATCACAAAAGTCTGAACCATGAACAAATTATAGGAGCGTTGTGACGGTTTGGGAATCCTTTTAGTTTTCCCCTTGAGCCTTTCAAGTTCATCAGAGAGAGAGGGAAGGGGGGGGCACGGCCTCAGACTTTCACCCTACCCTTCACCCAGTGTTACTGTTTTGCCCTCAGTTAGAATTAGCTCCACCAGTAAATCTGTATTAATTCTAAGCAGAACCACTTAAAAAGAATCGTTAAAGAGGATTAATCAACCCCCGCCCCGTTTAATGTCTCACCTTAATGAGTTTGTCAGCAGTGTTTTAATATCTCCTAATGACCTCGTATTTTAGTGATGACATTAAAGGGGTGTTGGAGAAGAAATGGCCCATTCAGGATCCAAGGATCCCCTCCAATGACACCCTATTCCCCTATATAGTGCACTACTGTTGACCAGCACTGTGGGGGACAATTCCCCTACATAGTGCACTACTGTTGACCAGCCCTGTGGGGGACAATTCCCCTACATAGTGCACTACTGTTGACCAGCCCTGTGGGGGACAATTCCCCTACATAGTGCACTACTGTTGACCAGCCCTGTGGGGGACAATTCCCCTACATAGTGCACTACTGTTGACCAGCACTGTGGGGGACAATTCCCCTACATAGTGCACTACTGTTGACCAGCCCTGTGGGGGACAATTCCCCTACATAGTGCGCTACTGTTGACCAGCCCTGTGGGGGACAATTCCCCTACATAGTGCACTACTGTTGACCAGCCCTGTGGGGGACAATTCCCCTACATAGTGCACTACTGTTGACCAGCCCTGTGGGGGACAATTCCCCTACATAGTGCACTACTGTTGACCAGCCCTGTGGGGGACAATTCCCCTACATAGTGCACTACTGTTGACCAGCACTGTGGGGGACAATTCCCCTACATAGTGCACTACTGTTGACCAGCCCTGTGGGGGACAATTCCCCTACATAGTGCACTACTGTTGACCAGCACTGTGGGGGACAATTCCCCTACATAGTGCACTACTGTTGACCAGCCCTGTGGGGGACAATGCACAATAGAAGGACTAGTGTTCTATTTGGGATGCAGCTCTTTCTACTCTCTAGACGGGACGACCTTCCCGACGCAAGGACAAGCCAGGGAGAGATGCAGATACATTATCACGGGATGGGAGAGGAGGGTGGAGGAGTCCCTATAGAGGAGCTCTGCACTCTCTCTTCTTTATAAAGCATGATTGGCACAATGTGACACAGCAGCCTGGACTCAGAGCCGTACAAAACATACTTTATGTATTTCGGAGCACCTCCAAGACGTATGATACTTACTGGTCTAGTTACTTGAGACAGAAATAAGGTAGGGAGGTTGGTCAGGGAGGATGGTTGGATGTAATCTGCGATAGTCTAGCAATACAAAGGTTGCGTGTTCGAGTTAGGTCAGGGACAACTTTAGCATTTTAGCTTAGCCTCGTTCTGAACTTAATCCAATTCACCTAACCTGCTACGTAAATTCACCTAACCTGCTACGTAAATTCACCTAACCTGCTACGTAAATTCACCTAACCTGCTACGTAAATTCACCTAACCTGCTACGTAAATTCACCTAACCTGCTACGTAAATTCACCTAACCTGCTACGTAAATTCACCTAACCTGCTACGTAAATTCACCTAACCTGCTACGTAAATTCACCTAACCTGCTACGTAAATTCACCTAACCTGCTACGTAAATTCACCTAACCTGCTACGTAAATTCACCTAACCTGCTACGTAAATTCACCTAACCTGCTACGTAAATTCACCTAACCTGCTACGTAAATTCACCTAACCTGCTACGTAAATTCACCTAACCTGCTACGTAAATTCACCTAACCTGCTACGTAAATTCACCTAACCTGCTACGTAAATTCACCTAACCTGCTACGTAAATTCACCTAACCTGCTACGTAAATTCACCTAACCTGCTACGTAAATTCACCTAACCTGCTACGTAAATTCACCTAACCTGCTACGTAAATTCACCTAACCTGCTAAGTAAATTCACCTAACCTGCTACGTAAATTCACCTAACCTGCTACGTAAATTCACCTAACCTGCTACGTAAATTCACCTAACCTGCTACGTAAATTCACCTAACCTGCTACGTAAATTCACCTAACCTGCTACGTAAATTCACCTAACCAGCTATGTAAATTCACCTTACCTGCTAAGTAAATTCACCTAACCTGCTACGTAAATTCACCTAACTTGCTACGTAAATTCACCTAACTTGCTAAGTAAATTCACCTAACTTGCTAAGTAAATTCACCTAACTTGCTAAGTAAATTCACCTAACTTGCTACGTAAATTCACCTAACCTGCTACGTAAATTCACCTAACTTGCTACGTAAATTCACCTAACTTGCTACGTAAATTCACCTAACTTGCTACGTAAATTCACCTAACTTGCTAAGTAAATTCACCTAACTTGCTACGTAAATTCACCTAACTTGCTAAGTAAATTCACCTTACTTGCTACGTAAATTCAACTAACTTGCTATGTAAATTCACCTAACTTGCTACGTAAATTCACCTAACTTGCTAAGTAAATTCACCTAACTTGCTATGTAAATTCACTTAACTTGCTAAGTAAATTCACCTAACTTGCTACGTAAATTCACCTAACTTGCTACGTAAATTCACCTAACCTGCTACGTAAATTCACCTAACCTGCTACGTAAATTCACATAACCTTTACGGTCAGTTACTCTAACCTTTGTCGTTAGTTCCCCTAACCACCAACGTTAATTATCCCCAAGCAACCTAGTCTCAGATGAAAACTTGCAATACTATACGTTCTCCAAGACTTGTAAGTTACGTCATGAAATTCGTATGATTTTGTACAACCAGGTAATACATATTATACACCCTCTAATTCGCATGATATTGTATGACCGCTAACCTAAAGTAACCTAATGTAATGAAACATGTCATAGTAAATGGAGGTTCACAGATTTACATACAGAATAATATGAATTGCCCTGAGACCAGGTTGGATACAGTTCTGCTTAGATTACAACACTGTGTAGGGAATTGCATAGGCAGACCAGGGAATTAAATTTGACCTTTATTTAACTAGGCAAGTCAGTTAAGAACAAATTCTTATTTTCAATGACGGCTTAGGAACAGTGGGTTAACTGCCTGTTCAGGGGCAGAACGACAGATTTGTACCTTGTCAGCTCGGGGATTTGAACTTGCAACGTTTCGGTTACCAGTCCAACACTATAACCACTAGGCTACCCTGTCGCTCCCGGAATAGTGTAGGGAGGCCAGGGAATTGCATAGGCAGACCAGGGAATAGTGTAGGGAGGCCAGGGAATAGTGTAGGGAGGCCAGAGAATAGTGTAGGGAATAGCATAGGCAGACCAGTGAATAGTGTAGGGAGGCCAGAGAATAGTGTAGGGAGGCCAGGGAATAGTGTAGGGAGGCCAGGGAATAGCATAGGCAGACCAGGGAATAGTGTAGGGAGGCCAGGGAATAGTGTAGGGAGGCCAGGGAATAGCATAGGCAGACCAGTGAATAGTGTAGGGAGGCCAGGGAATAGTGTAGGGAGGCCAGGGAATAGTGTAGGGAGGCCAGGGAATAGTGTAGGGAGGCCAGAGAATAGTGTAGGGAGGCCAGGGAATAGTGTAGGGAGGCCAGGGAATAGTGTAGGGAGGCCAGAGAATAGTGTAGGGAGGCCGGGGAATAGTGTAGGGAGGCCAGGGAATAGTGTAGGGAGGCCAGAGAATAGTGAATAGTGTAGGGAGGCCAGGGAATAGTGTAGGGAGGCCAGGGAATAGTGTAGGGAGGCCAGAGAATAGTGTAGGGAGGCCAGAGAATAGTGTGAATAGTGTAGGGAGGCCAGGAATAGTGTAGGGAGGCCAGGGAATAGTGTAGGGAGGCCAGGGAATAGTGTAGGGAGGCCAGTAGGGAGGCCAGGGAATAGTGTAGGGAGGCCAGGGAATAGTGTAGGGAGGCCAGGGAATAGTGTAGGGAATAGTGGGAGGCCAGAGAATAGTGTAGGAGGCCAGGGAATAGTGTAGGGAGGCCAGAATAGTGTAGGGAGGCCAGGGAATAGTGTAGGGAGGCCAGGGAATAGATGTAGTTTGGGAGGCCAGGGAATAGGTGTATAGTGTAGGGAGGCCAGGGAATAGTGTAGGGAGGCCAGGGAATAGTGTAGGGAGGCCAGGGAATAGTGTAGGGAGGCCAGGCCAGGGAATAGTGTAGGGGAATAGTGTAGGGAGGCCAGCCAGGGAATAGTGTAGGGAGGCCAGGGAATAGTGTAGGGAGGCCAGAGAATAGAGTAGGGAGCCAGGAATAGTGTAGGGGGAGGCCAGGGAATAGTGTAGGGAGGCCAGGGAATAGTGTAGGGAGGCCAGGGAATAGTGTAGGGAGGCCAGGGAATAGTGTAGGGAGGCCAGGAGAATAGTGTAGGGAGGCCAGGGAATAGTGGGAGGCCAGGGAATAGTGTAGGGAGGCCAGGGAATAGTGTAGGGAGGCCAGGGAATAGTGTAGGAGGAGGCCAGGGAGGAGGGAATAGTGTAGGGAGGCCAGGGAATAGGGAGGCCAGAATAGTGTAGGGAGGCAATGAGAATGTGAATAGGGAGGCCAGTAGTGTAGGAGGCCAGGAGAATAGTGTAGGGAATAGTGTAGGGAGGCCAGGGAATAGTGTAGGGAGGCCAGGGAATAGTGTAGGGAGGCCAGGGAATAGTGTAGTGTAGGGAGGCCAGGGAATAGTGTAGGGAGGCCAGGGAATAGTGTAGGGAGGCCAGGGAATAGTGTAGGGAGGCCAGGGAATAGTAGGGAGGCCAGGGAATAGTGTAGGGAGGTCAGGGAGAGGGGAGACAAGGGAATAGTGTAGGGAAGGGAATAGTGTAGGGAGGCCAGGGAATAGTGTAGGGAGGCCAGGGAATAGTGTGTAGGGAGGGCCAGGGAATAGTGTAGGGAGGCCAGGGAATAGGGATGGCCAGAGAATAGTGTAGGGAGGCCAGGGAATAGTTTTTTATTTATTTATTTTATTTCACCTTTATTTAACCAGGTAGGCAAGTTGAGAACAAGTTCTCATTTACAATTGCGACCTGGCCAAGATAAAGCAAAGCAGTTTGACACATACAACGACACAGAGTAACACATGGAGTAAAACAAACATACAGTCAAGTGTATAGTGTAGGGAGGCCAGGGAATAGTGTAGGGAGGCCAGGGAATAGTGTAGGGAGGCCAGGGAATAGTGTAAGGAGGCCAGGGAATAGCATAGGGAGGCAAGGGAATAGCATAGGGAGGCCAGGGAATAGTGTAAGGAGGCCAGGGAATAGTGTAAGGAGGCCAGGGAATAGTGTAAGGGAGGCCAGGGAATAGTGTAGGGAGGCCAGGGAATAGTGTAGGGAGGCCAGGGAATAGTAGGGAGGCCAGGGAATAGTGGGAGGCCAGGGAATAGTGTAGGAGGCCAGGGAATAGTGTAGGGAGGCCAGGGAATAGTGTAGGGAGGCCAGAGAATAGTGTAGGGAGGCCAGGGAATAGTGTAGGGAGGCCAGGGAATAGTGTAGGGAGGCCAGGGAATAGTGTAGGGAGGCCAGGGAATAGTGTAGGGAGGCCAGGGAATAGTGTAGGGAGGCCAGGGAATAGTGTAAGGAGGCCAGGGAATAGTGTAGGGAGGCCAGGGAATAGTGTAAGGAGGCCAGGGAATAGTGTAGGGAGGCCAGGGAATAGCATAGGGAGGCCAGAGAATAGTGTAGGGAGGCCAGGGAATAGCATAGGGAGGCCAGGGAATAGTGTAGGGAGGCCAGGGAATAGTGTAAGGAGGCCAGGGAATAGTGTAAGGAGGCCAGGGAATAGTGTAGGGAGGCCAGTGAATAGCATGATGCATCTTAGTTCAGCACTGTTTATAATAGCAGGATATGCCTTTACTGCTCAGGACAGTAGGCCTTTGTACAGTGTCTTTTGGCGGGCTGTAGTCTGACAGGATACAAGTACTACTATATTAGTTTAATATATGAAAGAAAGGTCAAGTCGTTTTAGTACAAATTAGTTTATACATATTTTGTCACTTTTATTATTTCGGACCAAATTAGGATATTTTTGTGGTCATGATGCCACTTCAAAACAAAACGTCTACCAGTGTATCGTATTATTGAACAGGATATTACGAAGGTTAGCGTAGGGAGGCCAGGGAATTTTTTCGTCATGATTCTTATTCTGGAGGCAGCTCTGCAGAGAGGTTGCTAGTTGGCACATCCACAAAGTCCTAAAATCAGATTTAATCCTAACCAACATGCTAACCATTAGTCATGCGTGATTAACAGCAGCTGAGCTGGAGCTGTGTTTGGAAGACAAGGCATGGATCCTGAAGGTAGTGTCCGAATGTTTTGAGCTACAAACTATTAAAAGACATCTGTGAAAAGTTGAGACTCACAAACACGCACACGTTTTGCTCTATGACCCTCACGAGCTACACAAGAGTCTAGGGTTTTTCTACATAGAAGATCATAGGAGATCCCAGGTCACAGTGTCTATAATACTGCAAGGGGTTCTTCTACATAGAAGATCATAGGAAATCCCTGGCTGGATGTTCACTGGCTGGCTGGATGTTCCCTGGCTGGATGTTCCCTGGCTGGCAAGATGTTCCCTGGCTGGATGTTCCCTGGCTGGATGTTCCCTGGCTGGATGTTCCCTGGCTGGATGTTCCCTGGCTGGCTGGATGTTCCCTGGCTGGCAAGATGTTCCCTGGCTGGATGTTCCCTGGCTGGATGTTCCCTGGCTGGATGTTCCCTGGCTGGATGTTCCCTGGCTGGCTGGATGTTCCCTGGCTGGATGTTCCCTGGCTGGATGTTCCCTGGCTGGCTGGATGTTCCCTGGCTGGCTGTTCCCCGTCTGGCTGTTCCTTGGCTGACTGGCTGTTCCCCGCCTGGCTGTTCCCCGTCTGGCTGTTCCCCGTCTGGCTGTTCCCCGTCTGGCTGTTCCCCGTCTGGCTGTTCCTTGGCTGACTGGCTGTTCCCCGTCTGGCTGTTCCTTGGCTGACTGGCTGTTCCCCGTCTGGCTGTTCCTTGGCTGACTGGCTGTTCCCCGTCTGGCTGTTCCTTGGCTGACTGGCTGTTCCCCGTCTGGCTGTTCCCCGCCTGGCTGTTCCCCGTCTGGCTGTTCCCCGTCTGGCTGTTCCCCGTCTGGCTGTTCCCCGCCTGGCTGTTCCCCGTCTGGCTGTTCCCCGTCTGGCTGTTCCCCGCCTGGCTGTTCCCCGTCTGGCTGTTCCCCGTCTGGCTGTTCCCCGCCTGGCTGTTCCCCGTCTGGCTGTTCCTTGGCTGACTGGCTGTTCCCCGTCTGGCTGTTCCTTGGCTGACTGGCTGTTCCCCGTCTGGCTGTTCCTTGGCTGACTGGCTGTTCCCCGTCTGGCTGTTCCTTGGCTGACTGGCTGTTCCCCGTCTGGCTGTTCCCCGTCTGGCTGTTCCCCGTCTGGCTGTTCCCCGTCTGGCTGTTCCCCGTCTGGCTGTTCCCCGCCTGGCTGTTCCCCGCCTGGCTGTTCCCCGCCTGGCTGTTCCCCGTCTGGCTGTTCCTTGGCTGACTGGCTGTTCCCCGCCTGGCTGTTCCCCGTCTGGCTGTTCCTTGGCTGACTGGCTGTTCCCCGCCTGGCTGTTCCCCGCCTGGCTGTTCCGCGTCTGGCTGTTCGTTGCCTGTCTGGCTGTTCCCCGTCTGGCTGTTCCCCGTCTGGCTGTTCCCCGCCTGGCTGTTCCCCGCCTGGCTGTTCCCCCGCCTGGCTGTTCCCCGTCTGGCTGTTCCTTGGCTGACTCCTTGTCTAGCTGTCTGTCTCTTTGGCTGTCTGTTCCCTGGCTGTCTGGATGACTAGCTGGCTGGCTGCTTCCAAAACGCTTTGCTTTGTTTGACAAATCAATTTTCCCATAACCCTGCGAGGGGAAAAGTGATGCCGATTGATTGGCCTCTGACTTTGTTTTCCAGAATATTGTTGATGGCTGGATAGATTAATTGGTGCGACATTTGAAAGCCTCCCACCTCTCTCTCTCTCTCTCTCTCTCTCTCTCTCTCTCTCTCTCTCTCTCTCTCTCTCTCTCTCTCTCTCTCTCTCTCTTTCTCTCTCTCGACTGTCAGCAGCATCCCAAGCTCTCCTCTCCTCTCCTCTATTCTTCTCCAATCGAACCCCAATCTGCATCCCAAATGGCACCCTATTCCCTACATAGTGTACTACTTTTGACAAGAACCCATAAGGTATTTTGTTTTTGTATTGTAGTGCACTATATACTAATCGTATGGCCTATAAGAGAGTATTTGTTCTGGGTTGCCGTCACTTCTCAAATTAGGAGACAGCGCATCTGAGAGGTATTCCTAATATAACATGTAAAAACCCAGCTGCAACGAAGTGTGCTGCTACTCAATCAAGTGTTAGTTTGAATGGCGGGATGCCGTCTCGATAAGATGAAGCTGATTGATAAAGAACATCACCTTAAAAGCAGAGTCAGCATTCGTGCCTGTTTTCAGCAGCCCGGTATGAATTGTCCAAATGTACTAGTAAGCCTACAGACACAGATAGAAGCCCGGTGTCAGTGATAAGAAAACACACACATTGACAGATGATTCTTTGCATGGTTGGTTGAAGAGAAAATACACATTTACAACATGGGGCTTGTGGGGAACTGTCATTTCGGATTCGGTTTGGGATTCTTTCTGAAGAGGTAGAAGCACTTTAAGGAACTAAGATCTACCCGGTCCTTATTAAATACGACACCTGGTCCTTATTAAATACTATACCTGGTCCTTATTAAATACGACACCTGGTCCTTATTAAATACAACACCTGGTCCTTATTAAATACTATACTCGGTCCTTATTAAATACTATATCTGGTCCTTATTAAATACGACACCTGGTCCTTATTAAATACAACACCTGGTCCTTATTAAATACTATATCTGGTCCTTATTAAATACTATACCTGGTCCTTATTAAATAATATACCTGGTCCTTATTAAATACTATATCTGGTCCTTATTAAATACTATACCCGGTCCTTATTAAATACTATACCCGGGCCTTATTAAATACTATACCCGGTCCTTATTAAATACTATACCCGGGCCTTATTAAATACTATACCCGGTCTTATTAAATACTATACCCGGTCCTTATTAAATACTATACCTGGTCCTTATTAAATAATATACCTGGTCCTTATTAAATACTATATCTGGTCCTTATTAAATACTATACCTGGTCCTTATTAAATACTATACTTATTAAATATCTGGTCCTTATTAAATACTATACCTGGTCCTTATTAAATAATATACCTGGTCCTTATTAAATACTATACCCGGTCCTTATTAAATACTATACCCGGTCCTTATTAAATACTATACCCGGTCCTTATTAAATACTATATCTGGTCCTTATTAAATACTATACCCGGTCCTTATTAAATACTATACCTGGTCCTTATTAAATACTATACCTGGTCCTTATTAAATACTATACCCGGTCCTTATTAAATACTATATCTGGTCCTTATTAAATACGACACCTGGTCCTTATTAAATACTATACCTGGTCCTTATTAAATACTATACCCGGTCCTTATTAAATACTATATCTGGTCCTTATTAAATACTATACCTGGTCCTTATTAAATACTATATCTGGTCCTTATTAAATACTATACCCGGTCCTTATTAAATACTATACCTGGTCCTTATTAAATACTATACCTGGTCCTTATTAAATTATACCCGGTCCTTATTAAATACTATACCCGGTCCTTATTAAATAATATACCTGGTCCTTATTAAATACTATATCTGGTCCTTATTAAATACTATACCTGGTCCTTATTAAATACTATACCTGGTCCTTATTAAATGCTATACTTGGTCGTTATTAAATACTATACCCGGTCCTTATTAAATAATATACCCGGTCCTTATTAAATACTATACCCGGTCCTTATTAAATACTATACCCGGTCCTTATTAAATACTATACCCGGTCCTTATTAAATACTATACCTGGTCCTTATTAAATACTATATCTGGTCCTTATTAAATACTATACCCGGTCCTTATTAAATACTATATCTGGTCCTTATTAAATACTATACCCGGTCCTTATTAAATACTATACCCGGTCCTTATTAAATACTATATCTGGTCCTTATTAAATACTATACCCGGTCCTTATTAAATACTATATCTGGTCCTTATTAAATACTATACTATATCTGGTCCTTATTAAATACTATATCTGGTCCTTATTAAATACTATACCCGGTCCTTATTAAATACTATATCTGGTCCTTATTAAATACTATACCCGGTCCTTATTAAATACTATACCCGGTCCTTATTAAATACTTATTAAATACTATCTGGTCCTTATTAAATACTATACCCGGTCCTTATTAAATACTATATCTGGTCCTTATTAAATACTATACCTGGTCCTTATTAAATACTATACCTGGTCCTTATTAAATACTACCTGGTCCTTATTAAATACCGGTCCTTATTAAGTAATATACCTGGTCCTTATTAAATACGACACCTGGTCCTTATTAAATACTATACCCG